>NW_025841136.1:877346-893726 GCF_002878395.1 Capsicum annuum
AACTTGCTTCTTCTCAACCTGCTGTGGGACCAACTCTGCCTGAACCTCTTTATTTTCTTAGGAGGACTATCAATAAGATCTCTACCACGCCTCCATGTAATTTTCATAACTTGCTTTAGATTTACTGTGTCACTTGGCAATCCACCTTGGGGACTGGTACTCTGCACCTTAGCTATCTTCCCCAACTATGTATCAAAATTCTTTTGAGAAAGATGTTATTTTTTATATCCGCAGTCATTTGTTCATAGTTGGCCAGAATCTTTTTCAAGGTCTCCATAATATTACCTGCCTGCATGTTCTATTGTTGCTAAAATGTTGAATTTGATTTTTTCCCCATGAATAATCAGGCTGACTCTTCCACTTGTGGTTGTAGGAACTACCATAAGTTCCCTTTTGTGCATTGCCCATAAAATTTACCGATTGCGGATTTACTCCACATAAGTCTACAGAGTAACCATTGATACCATAAATCTCACACCAATATGGAGCTTATTGTACTACATTCACCTAATCTTGAGATTGGTTCACACCTAACTTTATGAACTGTGTCATTATTAGATTCTGAGGAACTGACAATTGGGTGGCTAACATTGTAACACTATCAACCTCAGTCATACCTGCAGGATTTTTCACTGCACTTCTATAGATATCACCATGCCAATTAGGATTACCTGTGTAATTTGGTTCAAAAAGGTATACAACTCATCATAAGATTTCTCCCATTCTTGTCCACCTACAGTTGAATCTAGAGAAATCTTTGTGTTATGGTCAAGTTCTTCAATAAAGGTGTGAGTTAATACCTTGTTGGTGTATTGGTGGTATAGGCAGTCTTTGAGAAGTGATTTGAACCTTTCATAAGCATGGTATAAGTTCTCATCTATTTTCTTCTTAAATCTCAAAATTTCACTGCGTATATATGCAGTCTTGCCATATGAGAAGAATCGAATGAGGAATTTCTTTGATAGATCATCCTATGTAGTGATAGAGTTTGAGGGTTCTACCTTCAACCATTTTTTTCCTTCCACAAAAAATAAGAAGTTGGAGTGTGAACCTCATGTAGTCTTTGGAGACTCCAATAGGAATAAAGATGTCACTTATCTCCAAGAAATTCTACAAATGGACCTGTGGATCCTCATGTGATAAACCTGTGAATCGTCCACTACTGTTCAATGTTTTATCATGTTCTATTTAGGCTTAAATCTACCTACAGGTTCTAATCTGTAGATGGAAAAGGTAACATTAGTTACTAGTGGGATTGCTACTTTATATACTATCCTGTGGGTTGGTGGATCTTCAGCCATTGGTGCAGGAATAGCTTCCTCTTGCTGAATTGAGGTATCTAATAGAGAAGAATTTATTCTCTCCTTAATTAATGTAAGCATAGCTCAGGTTTAGGATATGGGTCTACCAAATCCCTTTTTCCTACCAACTTACTTGCTTTTCAGACCAGAACCAGCAAATTTAGAACCTAAGATCAAGTTATTAACACTTGTAATATGAAATAGAAAAACTAAAAGCAAGACAATTGCCATTTTTCAAGTCCCCTGTAATGGTGCCAATAACTTGTTGCGCCTAAGCGCGCACGCAAATGTACGTGGTCACCCAAGTAGTAAAATGTATTATGAATGCCAAGTATCAATCCCAAAGGGATTTGTGATCAACAACAAACCAATTCTAGTCCTACTATGAAGATTGAAAACTAAAAGTAACCGTAAACAATTTGATAATATAAAGTGTTGGACAATAATAGGGCAGAAGTAACCAAAAATTATTTGAGAATTGAAAACTAAAAGTAACCGTAAACAATTTGATAATATAAAGTGTTGGACAATAATAGGGAGAAACTCAAAGTTAAGGCCCTGAAAGCAATCCTACTTAGCTATATAATATTTTTTGTTTATTTAATTATTTTGGTTGCTATTTCACGAGGTTGTTAGCATGACTATGGTCTTTCGATCCTCTAATCGTCTATTTAGCATAGCCCCACCCCTACATCTTTGAGTAAGGATTCAACTACTAAGTTAAATGCATTTATATTTCATCATGTATATGAACCAAATAGGGAGAATTATATATATTCATATCCTAAATGTTAATCTTAAGTCCAATTCCTTGAATGATTAAGATCCTACTGCATATATCCCACGTTCTAATCTATTGTTTCTCTTTTCGAACTCATAATAGAAATATATATGGGGCTCAAATCCATATAACAGTAAATACAAGGATATATGAACAACCAATAATAATAAATAACATAAACCTTAAAGAAAAAGTAATTATGCTCTTGTCCTTAATCCTAGATGAGGGTGTTTAGCCGCTCATGGTCTTATAATGAATTACAGTTAAGAAATTCATTTATAAAAACCTAAAGTAAACAAATGAACGGATACATAACCATAATTGAAGCCTGATAAATTTTATTTAGATCTACAAAAGTCATCCAAGGTGTTTACAATAAGTCCCAAGTGTCCTATTTATAATATGACAAAAGTTGTCCGTTTTGGTTCCTTCGGCGTGCCACGCTGGTGTTGCTTCGTGTTTAGAGTGTGAAACACCCTTATTAGGATGAACACTATGTTGCAAAATTTACTTTGTATCTAAGGGTGTGGTACACCCTTATATCAGATGTCAAAGGGCGTGACACGCCCATGTGCTCAGAAACGTCAAATTTCAACCTCTTGAACTTCTTCCTTTTGCCTTTGATTTCCTTGCATGCGTGGGTTTCTTACCATTTTGCTTTCAGATTTTTTAGCTTAAAAACATTGATATTAGAATCATCAATGATCTCCTATAACATTAAAAAACTCGAACAAGTGCATATAACACAATAGAATCCACCGAGATATAGTAGAACCGAGCATAGCTCAAGGTAGGGCAACTAGTTTCGTTGTCTAAACTCTATTTATCTTTTTATCTCTTAGCTTGTTTTAATTGATCTTGAAATACTATAAACAATTTCTTACACACATAATTACACAATTATACCCTTAATAACTCATTATACATACTATAATCTATCTAGATAAACTATAACAACACATTGCTCAACCTAATAACACTAGTTTTCTTGTCTAAACTATAAGTGAAAAAATCGATTCTAAACTTATTTTAAACACATGTTAAAAATTATAATCTTTTATTTTAACACATATATTCTCAATTATATGAATATCACCTTATTAATCACACAAGGAGTTCAAAAAACAATGTTAAACAAGCATAGATTATGACACTGAGGTGCATAAATCCATAGAAGATTAGATATACACCCACCCGACCTGAGCTATGGGGGTTGTTTAACTTAGTTATTCTACACTTATTAGGTATCTTTGTTAGCAAATAAAGTCTATTGCATGTCATTCTGACTATTTGTCAGTCACGTGCTTGTTTATTTTTTATATTTTTGAAATAGGTGGTTTGCACCTATTTTGCGTTGTAATTTTCAGTTATGGTATAGATGAAATAGTTTATCTACAAAAAAATAACATGTATGCTTATGAGCTAAAACACGGTAGTTTGACACCGGATTAAATTTGATTTATTTATAAGTTAAAAGTAAATATTATAAAATAAAGTACTAAACTAAATTAATAAAAGATAATGCTAAAAGTAATACAAAATAATAATAAAGAGAAAATTAGTAATAATATTATTATTGTTTTCATATGTATTACAAAAGGATGGAGGCCAGATATATATAACAACTACCAGGCAACCAAGCAGATTTACTTGGTGCCAATGTAGCCGCTTAGGGGAACAATATTCGGTCAACATCTTGGGCTTCAAGGATGTAAGTTACATGGCCATCCACATGCCACTTACACAATATACAACACCCTTCCTTGAATGTCCGTGTAAAATATATTCTTGTGAATATGCATTTGAGTGTTGCTTCACTAAAAATCTTATCAGGAAAATTCAGGGGTATAAAACCTTGGTTTAGGAAAAAAGAGTACAATGTGTATTCTTACTCTCCCAATTCAGAATGTGATGTCCTTACATTCTAATTTTGTGTACAACCTTCTCGAGAGTTGGAATTTGTAAAAATTTAGTGAACAAATCTGTTGGATTATCACTTGAATGAACTTGTTCCACATTTATGTCACCATTTCTCTAGAGATCATGCGTGAAAAAAAAAACTTTGCAAAGATATGCTTTGTTCTATCTCCTTTTATAAAGCCTCCTTTAAATTAGGCTATGTAAGTAGCATTGTCTTCAATTAGGACTGAGATATCTTGATATCATACTTCAGGGCATATCTCTCTTGATGAAATATATCAGCGCTCTCAACCATATCCATTCTCTAATTCCTTCATGAATAGATATTATCTCGGTATGATTTGAAAAAATAACAATAATAGACTATATTATAGATCTTTATGCTATATTAATACCTCCGCATGTAAGGATATAGCTTATTTGATATCGAGCTTTATGTGGGTCAGATAAATAATGTAATGCCCTGGATTTTTGGTCGTTGAAAGTTTTCTTAAATTTTATCATCACCTTCTTGACTATGACTTACCCTATGAGTCATGGGGTGTCTTGACGGGGCAGGTGACCCTAGTCGTAAGGTGTTCAGTAAATGGTGCTAGAGTTATTATACTGAGTACGACTTGGGGACATGAGTCGTTTGGAGTCTTGAAGGGTCATAGGGATCCAATCATAACTAAATCAGTAATTAAGTGGCTGAGTTCTAGTCTGAGTACGAGTGTCTCACTATAAGTCATAAGGACTTATTATAAGTCATTGAGAGTAAATCGTAGGGTGTCTAGTGTTTATCCAATTAGGTTCTGTGTTAACTACGACTGGACCCTATGAGTCATAGGGTCCAATTACGAGTGGTACCAGTTGAGTCATTGGATCAACGGTATGTGGGTGTCCTGGGAACTATCTTAGCTACAACTCAGGTTAATGAGTCATGATGAGTCTATGCGAGTCGTATAGTGACCCGTAGTTAATGACGACTAAATTTCAGCTTTTAATTTAAGGGCACTTTGAACAATTCTCTCCTTACCCAATTAAAACCCCACTTCTATAAAGCACTTAAAGGGGTTATATTTTATCCGTAATGAATAAAATACTTCAAAAGTTCTCTCAAATTCTCTCAGGCATCCATACTTAGGGTTTTCAAGAAGTAGATTATTCAAGGTCTCAAAGGTTGAAATCCTTCCATGTAACTTCGTATTTTAGGCATATTATTCTTCCCTAATTATTAATTTAATAAAAGCATAAGTTTTAAAGTGTTTTTCATATAGTATTGAGGTTGGTTTTGAAAACACGAGTTGAGGATTTTGTATAACTATTGTTTATCTAATGTTTCATGTTTGTCCCTACGTTGGTTAGGTTTAAATGGTGGTTTTAAAGTTAATTTGATGCATAGGAATGGTGAATGAACTAGGGATTATGATTTCCTAAACATGTGACTTTTGAAGTGGTTATGACCCCAACGCCATATTATTAAAGTGGTTTTAATTATTAGGAATGTGGGAATTGAACTATTCTTGAACTATTGAATTATGATTTTGAATCGAACCTTATTGGGTTGTGTAATTTCCTAAGCTAATGTAAATTTAAACCAAGGGGGTTGTAAATTCCCCCAAGTGAGATAGCTGGTATGGCATATTAATTTTACTGTACAAGTGTAGTTGGTCTGACGATACCAATAATGTATGCCTAAATGTGTAGTGTGGTTCAATAAATAGGATTGTGTGATAATTTCTTTACTTAGGATTTAATAAGGGTTGTGTAGCTAAGCCATAAAAGTGGAGGTTTGAGAAACCAAAATTGGAAATTGTGGTTATCGATGCAGGGGTCTATATGAACGGGTGGTTCAATCCCCTCTTATTATTATTACCGTATAATATGGAGGTTTAAGTCCCCCATATTATATTACATGATTTGGTGCTTGTGTTACCTTGATATGCTAGGAGGTTCGAGTCCTCCATAATTCATATGCATACCCTCTAGTTCATACAGCCACACGTACTAGGGCCCTTCCATGTTGGGAAGAGCTGGTCCCATATAGCGTGTGGGTTCCTTCGTATGCTATGATTGTTGATCTACACAATCTAGGATAAAGCTTTAACATACATGTTAAGCCTTATTCCCTATCCATACATGTGATATATATATATATGTATATATATATATGTATATATATATGTATATATATATATATGTATATATATATGTATATATATATATATGTATATATATATGTATATATATATATATGTATATGTATTTTATTATGTGCATTAGTTTGGAAGGATTTTGAACTATTGATAATGGAATTATGTTATCCTCATCCCTGAGTTACTTGCTAGTGTACAGCCCACGAACCTTCTTCGAACACTGTATCTCTAAGCTATGCAGACACTGAAGCTACTTCTACTTTCCTATACAAAGTTAGGATGGTCAGCTCAATTCGTTGGTTCGTTTTATTGTGGTGAAGTGGTGATCCTTCATTCCTTGGAAGACTTAGGAATTTCACCAGCTTTTATTCTTAGATTTGAGTTGATAGTTACTTTCATTATCATTTTGATTGTCATTGTCATCTGTCAGAGTCGGGGACTTGGCCAAACTATGACTGGTTTGGTTCTTTATTTAGAAGGCTTTATTTGGATTATTGTGGATATTGGGTGATGTTAGTTGATTTTTTGGATGGTCATCGATTGTCGGTTATAGACATGTTTTGAATTTTCTTAAGCTTATTGCATGGTATATTGTTCTATATTTGGAATTCATCTGGCTTTGGGGGATGTTGTGCTTTGTTTAGTTAGGTATAAGGGGTGATCTCCAGTTCACGTGGGACCTAAGATACCCATCATGTCCAGGCCCTGGCTTGGGTCATGCAAAAGATGGTATTAGAGCCTAGGTTATGTGTCATTGGGTGTCCAACAAAGTCATGCCAAGTAGAGTCTCATTTATGGGTGTAGTATGCCATACTTATAAGGGAGAGGCTACGAGTCATTTAGGAATGTTTTTTTTTGTCTTATTTTTGAGCGATAGAGTCAAAGGTCTTGAATCTCCTCTAATTTCTATATGTTCGCTTTTTAGATCAGGCCTCCCAAAAGATCTAATGCTCGTGGAAACCATTCTATCCTATCTGAATACAATGTGGATGGATCTCATCTAACTCTAGGAGTTCAGACCCAATTTAGGATCATTGCTTCTGATTGCTCTAATGGAACTTCATCAGTTCCCCCTTTCACTTCTAAGGCACCCCAGGTTGGCATGTATAATGTAGAGTTTCTCCACTTGATTTATTTGGTTGCCCAATTTATGGCCTCCCAAACTGAGCAAGTTTATTTTGTTGATCCATTATCTGAGGCCACTAGAGTTGGCCAATTTATGAAATTAAGTCCTCTTTCTTTCACTAGTTCTAAAGTTGAAAAGGATGCTCAAATTTTTGTTGATAAGATAGAAAAGATCTTTCATGTGATGCATGCTACTGATGTGGAAGGTGTAGATTTTGTTGCTTATTAAGTGAGGTACATAGCATACCAGTGGTATGATGTGTGGGAGAAGTTTAGGGGTAATGATGTTGAGTCAGCTTTGTGGGATTACTTCTCTAGTATTTTGTTGACTTCTTCTTTTCTCAAAAGTTGAGAAAGTCAAAGGCTGAGGAGTTTGTAAATTTGAGACAAGGCAGGATATCAAAAAAAAGTATGCCTTAAAGTTTCATCAGCTGTCGTGTTATGCTCCTGAATCGGTATCTAGCATGAGGGCTAGAATAAGAAAGTTTGCCTCTTGGTTGTCCCATGAATTGATCCTGGAAAGCAAAGCTGCCTTTTTGAACAAGGATATCGACATCTCTAGACTTGTGGTGTATATTCTACAAGTGGAAGAAGAAAAGAAAAAGCAAGCAGAGATGAGTGAAGGTAGAATAAGAAGTTTAACTACTCGAATTAGAGTGGAGGTCAGTAGTAGAGTGGTAGAGATGGTAGAAAATAATTTAAGAAGGAGTGTAGCAATTTTGATGTAGTAGAGTGGTAGAGATGGTAGAAAATAATTTAAGAAGGAGTGTAGCAATTTTGATTCCTACTCTACGACTAGTGCTTCTTATCCAAAGTCCTCGAGTGATTGTCGTTCTCAGTATAATAGTGAGCTTAGAGCATCGGAAGCCTAGCCTCAAGCTAGTAAGGCTCATTCAACTTTATCGTATCCTTCTTATAGATTTTGTGGTCAGGTGCACCGTGGTGTTTGTAAAGAGGAGAGGAACAAGTGCTTTAAATATGGTACGATTGATCACATATAGAGGGATTTTCTTTCTAAGGTTGCTTCTAGGGAAAATAAAATTCCTTTTGCTACTTCATTAGCTTCTGCACCAAAAAGTTCTACTTCTGCTTTTGGCTTCAGAATTGGTTGGAACCATCTGTACGCCCTTGTCACTCAATAGGATTTTGAGAAATACCTCAATGTTGTGACTGGTATGCTTAAAATTTTCTCTCGTAATGTATATTGTCTAGTTGATCCAGATATAATCTCTCTTATGTGAACCCTTATGTGGCTATTTATTTTGGTTTTGGTCCTGAGTGTATTCCGCATCATTCTTTTGTTTCTACCACTGTGGGTGAATTTAGTGTGGCTAGAAGAATCTAAAGGGGTTGTGTGATGTCGGTCTATGGTAGATAAACCTTGGTAGATCTGATAGATTTGAACATGTTAGACTTTGATGAGATTTAATAGATGGATTAGTTGCATTCGTGCTATGCGTCTCTTGATTGTCGGACCCAAAGGGTCAGTTTCTATTCCCCTGATAATCCAGTGATCGAATGGTAAGGTAGTTCCGTAGTACCTAAGGGAATGTTACTTCGTATCATAGAGCCCAAAAATTGGTTTCTAAAGGGTGTCTCTATCACTTAGTACATGTTAAGGATTTTAGATCCGAAGGTCCTTCCTTGCAGACTGTCCCTATGGTCTGCAAATTTCTTAAGGTGTTTTCTAATGATATTCTTTGTATTTATCCTGATAGGGAAATCAATTTTGGGATTGGTTTTTTTTTTGGACACTCGTCCAATTTCTACCCCTCCTTACAGAATGGCTTTGGCTAAGTTGACAGAACTCAAGGAGCAGTTGAAAGATCTTTTGGACAAGGTTTTTATCTTTTCTAGTATGTCATCGTATAGTGCTCTTATTATTTTCTTGTATTGACTACCATTAATTAAATAAGGTGATCATGAAGAATAAGTATCCTCTTTTGACGATTGATGATCTATTCGATCAGCTTCAGAGTGCTAGGTTTTTTTCTAAAATTGATCTTCGGTCGGGTTACCATTAGATGAAGATTAGGGGGGTGGATACCCGTACGACTGCCTTCCGAAGCTGGTATGATCATTTTGAGTTTTTTGTGATGTACTTTGGTTTTACCAATACCCCAACAAAATTTATGGACCTTATGAATAGGGTTTTCCATCAGTTCTTGGATTTATTCATGATTGTATTTATCTATGATATTTTGGCATACTCTAAGAGCGAGGCGGATCATGCTGATCACCTCCACCTTTTGTTGAAAACCTTAAAAGAGCAGCGATTATATGTAAAATTTTCCAAGTGTGATTTATGGCTAAAAGTTGTGACTTATCTAGGACATTTGTTTTTAATAAAGGGATCATTATGGATCCATAGAAGATTGTGGTGGTTAAGAAGTGGCCTAGACCCACGAATCCAACCAACATTCAGAGCTTCTTGGGTTTAGCCGGTTATTATAGAAGGTTTATGGAGAGTTTTTCTTCCATCGGTGCCTCATTCACTAAGTTGACTCAGAAGAAGATAAAATTCTTATGGTTTAATGCTTGGGAGGGTAGTTTCAAAAATCTGAAGAATAAGTTGACTTTGGCTCTGGGCTTGACTTTGACTGAGGGCACTAATGGTTTTGTTGTCTATTCTGATGCATTCGGAGTAAGGATGGGTTATGCGTTGATTCATCATGGCAAGTTAGTTACATATGCTTTTAGACACTTGAAAGATAATGAGATAAATTATCCAACCCATGATTTGGAATTATTAGAGGTAGTGTTTGCATTAAAGCTCTGGCGGCATTATTTGTATGGGTCCATGTTGATATTTATTCTGATTATAAGAGCCTTCAATACATGTTCACTCAAAAGTAGCTAAATCTTAGGCAAAAGAGATTGCTTGAGTTGCTTAAGGACTATGACATGACTCCTTACTATCATCTAGGTAGAGCTAACGTGGTTGTTGATGCTCTTAGCAGGTTGTCCATGGGAAGCTTATCTCATGTGGATGAAGAAAAGCAGGATTTGGTGAAGAATATTTACTATTTGGCTAATCTAGGAGTCCATCTCTTAGATTTTGAGGATGGTGGTATAATTGTTCAAGTGGTGGCCTGGTCATCTTTTGGTGCTGAGATAAAGGTGAAGTAGATGTTAGATCCTATTTTGATGTAAATTAAAAAGAATTTAGGTAAGCAGAAGGTTATGATTTTCAAGATTGATGGTGATGGTATCTTGAGATACCAAGGCAGATTATGTGTTCCCGATATTGATGGTTTGTAAAGAAGAATTTTGTCTCAAGCTCATAAGTCGTGTTATATTATTTATCTTGGTTCAATGAAAATGTATCATGATGTTAAGGAGATTTATAGGTGGAATAACATGTAGTAGGATGTTACCAATTTGGTGGCTAAGTGCATGGTGTGTCAGCAAATGAAGATGGAGCACTTAAGGCCTGGTGGATTGACTCAAGAGATTGAGCTATTGGTGTAGAAGTGGGAGATAATTAATATGGATTTTGTTACTGATCTTTTGTGGTCTGGCCAAGCAATTTAATTTAATTTGGGTCATCATAGACTAGATAACCAAGACTACTCATTTTTTATCTGTGAGGTCTAATTTCTCTTTAGAGGATTATGCCAAGTTGTTCATTGAGGAGATCATGAAGTTTCATGGTACTCCAATCTCCATCATATTTGATTGGTCTACTCAGCTCTCATCTCACTTTGGAGGTTGTTTTAGAGAGGTTTGGGGACTAAGGTGACCCTTAGTACCACCTTTCACCTGCAGAAAGATGGGCAAGCTTGGAGGTTGTTTTATGGTTTGGTTGTATTTGGTTTAACCACTTTCCTCTCATAGAATATGCCTACAACAACAATTATCACTCTAGTATTGGTATGGCACTTTTTGAGGCCTCATATGGTGTGAAGTATAGGTCTCCTATTTGGTGGTTTGAGGTTGGTGAAAATCAATTTTTTTACCCTAATTTGGTTCACCCAGCCATGGAGAAGGTGAAAGTGATTCGGGACAGACTTAAGACCATCCAAAGTTACCAAAAGTCCTATACGGATATGGGGCAAAGGGATTTGGAGTTCAGTGTTGGTTATTGGGTGTTTTTGAAGGTGTCCCCCATGAAGGGAGTGATGCAGTTTGGTAAGAAAGAGAAGTTTAGTCCCCGTTATGTTAGTATGTACTTGGTTTTGAAGAGGGTTGGTAATGTTGCATTTGAATTGGAATTGGCTTCTAGATTAAGCTTCATTCATCCAGTGTTTTATATTTTGATGTTGAGAAAATGCATGGGTGATCCATCGACAGTTGTTCCTATGGAAAAGGTGGGTATTTTGAATTCCTAATATTATGAGGAAATCTCGGTTAAGATATTAGATCGACAAGTTCATCGATTATGGAATAAGGATGTGGCCTCGATAAAGGTTCTTTAGAGAAACCAAAAGGTTGAGGAATCCATAAGGGAAGCCAAGGAGGACATGAATTCCAAGTATCTATTCTTGCTCCCTATTACGAATAATCGTGCTTGAGGTATGTGTATTCCATAACATATTTGTTTTCTATCTTTGTTAATGGTAAGTGTGATTGTGCGTGAAGTCAAATCATGCTAATAAATACCCTGTCCTGACATTCGAGGACGGATGATCCTAAGGGAGGAGTATGTAACGCCCCATGTTTTTGGTCCTTGAAAGCTTTCTGAAATTTTATCCTCATTGTCTTGACTATGACTCACCAACGAGTCATATTGTGCCTTGACGGGACAAGTGACCCTAGTCATAAGGTCTCTAAAGAATGGTGCTTGAGTTACTATCCTGAGTACAACTTGGGGACACGAGTTATAGGGAGTCTTGATGGGTCTTAGGGACCCAATCATAACCAGATAACTAATTAAATGGCTAAGTTCTACTCTGAGTACGAGTGGCTCACTATGAGTCATAAGGACTCGTTATGAGTCATTCGATGTATATGGTAGGGTGTTCGGTGTATACCCAATTGGGTTTTGTGTTGACTACGATTGGACCCTACGAGTCATAGGGTCCCATTACGAGTGGTACCAGTTGAGTTGTAGGGTCAAAAGTGTGTGGGTATCCCGATAACTGTCTTGGCTACGACTCAGGGTGACGAGCCGTGATGAGTTTATACGAGTCATATGGTGACCCGTAGTCATTGACGATGAAATTTCAGCTTTTAATTTGAGGGAACTTTGGATAATTCTCTCCTTACCCAATAAAACCCCACATCTATATAGCACTTAAGGGGGTTATATTTCATACTTAATGTACTAAAACACTTCAAAAGCTCTCTCAAATCTCTCAAGCAGACATACTTAGGGTTTTCAAGAAGTAGGTAATCCAAGGGCTCAAGGGTTGAAATCATTTCGTGAAACTTAGTATTTCAGGCAAGTTACTCTTCCCTAATTTCTAAAAGCATAAGTTTCAAAGTGTTGTTCATATAATATTGAGGTTGGTTTTGAAAACATGGGTTAGGGGTTTTATATAACTATTGTTTATGTGATGTTTCATGTTTTTCCCTTCATGGGTGGTTTTTAAATAATGGTTTTAATGTAAATATATGCATGGGAACGGTGAATGAATTAGGGATTGTTATTTCCCAAACTTGTGACTTTGAAGTGGTTATGACCCCTATGATAAATGTGGGAATTGAACTATTCTTGAACTATTGAGTTATGATTTTGAATTGAACCTTATGGGGTTGTTTAATTCCCCAAGCTAATGTAAAATTGAACCAATGGGGTTGTGAATTTCCTCAGGTAAAGATAATTGGTATGACATATTGATGTTACCTTGCAAGTGTAGTTGGTATGACGATACCAACAATGTATGCCTAAATGTGTATTTTGGTTCAACAAATAGGATTGTGTGATAATTGCTTTAACTAGGATTTAATAAGGTTTGTACAGCTGAGTCGTGAAAGTGGAGGTCTGAGAGACCAATACTGAAAATCGTGATTGCCGACGCAGGGGTCTATATGACTGGGTGGTTCGAGTCTCCCTTATTATATTACATGATTTAGTGCTCTTATCACCTTGATATGCCGGGAGGCTCGAGTCCCTTATAGTGCATATGTATACCCTATGGTTCTGTGGCCATATGTACTGGGGCCCTACTAGCTGGGGGAGATTTGGGCCCATGTAGCCCGTGGATGCCTTCATATATTATGTCGGTTGAGCTACCCTATCTAGGCTAATGTTTTAAAGTGCATGTTAAGACTTGTTCCCTATACCGGCATGTGATATATATATACACATACACACACACACATATATATATGCATTTAATTATGTGCATTGGTTTTGAATGATTTTGAACTATTAATCATGGTATTATGTTATCCTTATTCCTGAGTTACATGTTAGTGTTCACCCCACTAACCATCACCGGACGTTGTATCCCTACTGGATGCAGGCACCGGAGCTACTTCTACTTTTTCTACGTAGAGTAAGGTCGATTGGCATTGTTTGTCGGTTCGTTCTATTTCCCCAAAGGGATTAGGCATTTCACCAGCTTTCATTCTTAGATTTGAGTTGATAGTTACTTTTATTATCATTAACATTATTATTTTCATTGTCATTTTCATTTGTTAGAGTCGGGAACTCGTCCCGACCAAGACTGATTTTGGTTCTTTATTTAGAAGGCTTTGTTCGGATTACTGTTGATATTTGGTGATATTAGTCAGTTGTTTGGTCGATCACCGATTGTTGGTTATGGACATGTTTTGAATTTCCTTAAGCTTGTTGCATGTTACCTTGTTATATGTTAGGAATTCATCCAACCTTGGGAGATGTTGTGTTTGGTTTGGTTAGGAGAAAGGAGTGATCTCCGATCTACGTGGGACTTGAGATACCTATCACGGCCAGGCCCTGGTTCTAGTCGTGACAAATAACTTGTATCTGCATGACCAACAAGATTCGTACTATATTTGTTAGTATAAAAAAGACCCATATTAATAGTCCCCTTTGGATATCAATATATATGCTTAACTTTATTCCAGTGTCTACGTGTAAGAGAAGAACTATATCTTGCTATCAAATTAGTAGAAAATGCTATATCAGGCCTTGTAGCATTAACAAGATACATAAGTACACCAATACTACTGAGATATGGTACTTTGGGACCCAGAATCTCTTCACCCTCTTATGGAGGTTGGAACGGGTCTTTACTTACCTCACGTGATCGAACAACCATTGGAGTAGTTAATGATGTACTTTGTCTATGTAAAATCATTTCAAAGCCTTCTTTGTATAGGTAGATTTATGGATGAAGACCCCATCTGCTAAATGTTCAATCTGCAGACCAAGACAAAGTTTTATCTTTTCAAGATCTTTCTTTGCAAATTCTTTCTTTATGTATTCAAATGCCTTTTGTACATGTTCTGGAGTTTCAATAAAATTTATGTAATCACCATAAACAATGAGTATAACAAACTCTAATGTTGTTTTCTTAATGAAAATACAAGGACAAATGATGTCATTTATATAACCTTCATTTATCAAGTACTCACTAAGGCGATTATACCACATAGGCACTGATTATTTTAGATCATTTAATGATATTTGTAATCAGCCTGAGTACAATTTTCAAGACTTTGAGCTATATTCTTCAGGCATCTTTAAACCTTCTGAGATCCTCATATAAATTTTATTATCAAGTGAACCATAAATATAAGCTGTAACCATATCCATTAGGTGTATTTTAAGATTTTCATATACAAATAGATCAATAAGATTTCAAAAAGTTATTGCATTCATAATAGATGAATCTGTTTCTTTATAATCTACACCAAGCCTTTGAAAGAATCCTTATGCAAGAAGGCGTGCCTTGTATCTTGTCATTTCATTTCTCTCATTCTTTTACGTACGAAGACCCATTTATGGCCAACTGATTTACACCATCTTGGGTGTGACTACTTGTCCAAAAGCATCACATTTAGCAAGTGAGGTCAATTCTAATTGAATTGACTCTTGACATTTTGGCCAATCATTTCTTTGTCGACATTGTTCGAAAGATATAGGTTTAAAGTGGTCACTGTCTTGCATAATATTTAGTGCAACTTTATATGCAAAAAAATTATCCATCATAATTTTCTATCGATCTAAATTTATCTCATCACCGGTAAAGCTTATTGAAATTTCTTCATTCATTTTGCGCCTCGAATTTACTAATTTCTTCACGAATATCAGAGTTAATCAGATCTTGAGTTTCTTCGTAAGACTCTTTTATAGTGTCATCTTTATCATTTTTTTACTTTTTCTAGGATTTTTATCATGCAAACCAATGTCCTGCCACGCTTCAGGAGTGTTTGGGATTCAGAAGCTATGACATTTGTAGATGGTCTTTTTAGTACATCAATTTGGATAGGCATATTCACAGCAAGAATATGTGACTTAGTTATCCTTTTCAATTCAGTAAATACGTTCAGCATTTGATTAGCTAGCTTCTATAAATAAATGATCTTTTGGACCTCATGTTCACATATGGGGGTATGTAAATCAAAATGCGATAATCTTGAAACTTTCCATGCTATTTCTCTTTTGAGTTCATGTTTCTCCCCCTCTAGTTATGAAAAATTTGTTTCACAAATCGACAATCTGCAAATTGAGCAGTAAATAAATCTCCTGTCAATGGTTCAAGATAGCGATTTATGGAGGGTGACTCAAACCCAACATATATTCCTAACCTTAATTGGGTTCATCTTAGTATGTTGTGGTGGTGCTGCTAGAACATATACAACACATCTAAAAATTCATAGATGATTAATATTTGACTCATGATTCAAGATCAATTATGATTGTGAGTATTTTTTATAATGATTCATTCGAAGGCGAACAAGTGATGTTGCATATAAGTTAAATAGTAGAGGGCAATTTTATTTTCATAAGTAACGGTCTTACTATCAATTGTAGGTGCTTAATAAATGACTCATCAAGTCCATTTTCAGTATGAAGATTAGCGACAGGATTTGCAACTATTATCCCAACTGATACATAGTAAGCATCAAAAGCATGGGATATAAATTCTCCAACATTAACAAGGTGAATAGCCTAAATTGAATAATTTAGAAATTGTTCCCCTAATCGTATTATTTGTGGCAATAATTTCGCAAACACCGG
>NW_025841136.1:896726-901242 GCF_002878395.1 Capsicum annuum
AATAGCTAACAATTTAAAATATTTAAAAACATATTAAAAATATGATTAATTATCTAAAATGTATTTTTGTCACATAAATCCGGGATAGTTTTTGCATTTTATAATTTGCATGTTTAATGTTTTTATTTAGTGATTTATTGGTCCAAATGATATTTTGAATTTAACATGTTTTGAAAATTCAGTATTTTTATATTGGAAAAATATTTTTTATATACATACATATATATACATATATATATATATATATATATGTATGTATGTATGTATGTATGTATAAAAAATATTATGCAAGAAAAATAATTATAAGTCATAACTATTAACATCTTATAATATTTTAAAAACATATAGTAAAAAATATGATTGACTTTTGAAATTCTAATAGTGTCACATAAGTTGTGATAAATTAAGTAACATAAATTATTTGAAATTACATTAAAAGATACAAAAATCACAACGCTTAACAACTTAAAATATTTACAAAAATATATTAGTAAAAATTTGATTAACTCTCTAAATTCTAAAATTGGGATAAAGCGAGTAACATAAATTACTAAATTACTTAAAAGATACTATAAATCACAATGATTAACAAATTAAATTATTTAAAGATTTATATTAATAAAATTTGATTGACACTATAAAGGTTATTTGTGCTATATAAATCGATAACGTAAATAACATATGTTGGGCCCGTGCTAAAAATTATAAATAGCATATTTAAGATCATAATTATGATATTCATAGCACTAGTTTCATAATTACTTAAACCGGCAACTTGTATTTTGCATTTGAACAAACTGTTGCTATAAAAATACATATACAAATTGTTTTACGGTCCATATTTAACTCAAATTGGTTGAATTAAATATGATATAATTAGCCATGAATTAAATGTGGAGATTCCTTTTCCATTTAAACCTCTTAATTAACATGATTTCCATTATTTGTTACCAACTGAAATCAAAATTTAAATTTCAGTTTCACATTATCGTTTTCATTCCCAAAAAATCAAAATTAAATTCAACTGAAACTTCTTCTGTTCAATCTCTTCACAAATTCAAATTAAACCATTACTTTTTTTTGAAGGTATTTAATCGTAATATATTTTCTTATATGAATTTCACCAGTTGTTTGAAATCGATCAAAATTTTTTCGTTCTGAATTTTTTTTTGAACCATTACTATTATTTCATTCAATTTTTTTGATCCATTACTGATGTTTCGTTCAAATATAATGACCAAAATTGGCTTTTCGTTAAATTATTTTTGAATATTTTGAGCCATTAACGATTTTTCGTTAGAGTGATCAAAATCAATTTTTGTTACGTTGTACAATTTAACAATTTATTTTGTTAAATTATTTTAAAATATTTTGTAAACGAATTTCGAAAAAGGGTAATACAACGGTAAATTGAACTGATCGAACAATATAATGATCAAAATCTGCTCAGAAACAATTTTTTCTCTTTTTCACTTCTTTTTATTTTTGTTTTTTTCTTTTTCTATTTTTTTTATATTTTTACTCTTTTATCTCTAACTTTTATTTTTAAAATACAAATATGTATATCACATACACATATTCAAAAAATATATAAAATACATTGTCATACAGATCTGGATATGTATTTACAGTACAAAACATACATATGTATCCGCATATGTAATTACAAAAATATATATCTCATTCATATGTATATATAAACATATAAAACACAAAATCTCTATAACAAAAAGTACAACTATATACATATACAAGTACTCAAAAAATACATGATACATATCCTATATGTTTATAAATACATGTGAGTCAGATATGTATTTCTGTAAATACATATGCAGATATATATGTATGTTTTTTACCGAAAATACATATGTAGATCTTTATGCCTATTTATTTTGTATATTTTTTGAATATGTATATGTCATATATATATTTGTCTTTTAAAAATAAAATATAGAGATAGAAGAGTAAAAAATGAAAAAACAAGAAAAAAGAAAAAGACAAAAACGAAAAATAAAAATCTGAAAAAAGAAGTAAAAAAGGAAAAAATAAGAAAGAGAAATAGAATTGTAAAAGCAAAAGCAAAAAAAGAAAAAAAGTAAAAAAGAAGAAGAAAACGAAAAAAAATATTAGAAAGCAAAAAATAAGAAAACGAAAATAGAAAAAATGAAAAAGGAAAAAATAAAGAGAGGTAGAAGACAGAAAATAAAGTGGAAAGAAAAAAATGAAAAGAAAAAGAAATTAAAATAAAAAATTCAAACGCTAAAACAATGAAAAAACTAGCCAGAAAAAAAAGTTAGAGATATAAGAGAGTGATATTTTGAAATTTTGAATATCATGAAGCTAATAATCTTCATAATTGAGTTTAATTTAGAAAAAAGAATCTACTAATTTAAATAAGAATAATTTATGGAAAAGGAAAAAATTGAAAGAGGAATCTAAGAGACTTCAAACAATAAAAGGTAAAGTAAAAATCAGTTAAAGGAAACAGAAAGAGAAGTGACATGAAAAAGGAAACCTTATCAATGGTAACGTCTCACAGGCATTCAGTGGGGGAGCACAATTAAAATAATGCTATGTTTGTTACACAATATAATATCATTAAAGTGTTGTTATTTTTCTCATTTGAGTCCTAAATATGCAACATTTTATAATTTTTCCTAATATTATTCATTGTTTTCATATGTATTACAAAAGGATGAAGGCCATATATATAGGATTTTAAGTTTGTGGGTTCCTTGAGCAAAATAAAATTTCAAAAAAAAGGTCATTAATGGGGTTAGAACCCAAAATCAAGAGGGCTATAGTGCTCCAACAAGTACCTTTCTTGCCATTAGACTAGTAGCACACTTCATTGTAGGTTCCTAACTTATAACTATTATATATTTACTAGATTTCCTAATATAAATATAAGATCCGTACGAAAGTTACTGGGTTCCCGGAAACCCACGCATTAGCCTCTAAATCCGTCCCTCTATATAGGCCAACTACTTAACGATCAAGTAGCTTTACTTGGTGTCAAAAATAGCCGCTTAGGGGCAACAATATTCAGTCAACATCCTTCGGCTTCAAGGATGTAAGTTACATGGCTGCCATCCACATGCCACTTACGCAATATACATATAATAGAAAAGATATTTTCGATTCTTTTAATAAAAATATATTATTTTATAAAAAATTCTAAATATTTTTGTCAACCAACCATTAATTTAGAAGATATTCTTCATAAATATTTTTTCCATATCATACATACATTAAATCTGTCGTACTTTATAAGGAACATATGTAGATATTAGTCCTTGTTAAGGGTGTCAAATGGGTCGGGTCTACTACACGGCCCGACCTGGCTCACTTACAAAAACCGGCCCAGTTTGACCCGGCACAGTCAACCCACGGGCTGTAGGGTATCGAGTCCCGGGTCGATTTAATTTTTTTGGGTCCGATTAACCTGGCCCGACCAAAACCGCTTTAGGCCCGCCAGTTAACCGGCCTGAACCGGCCCGCTTTTAATTTTTTTTTCTTTTTAAGAATTTTAGAGATTGGGCCAAACTAGACATTGGCCCAACGGCTAGTTTGGCCCTTTTAATTAAAAAAAATTACATTTAAAATTATTTTTTAACCCTAAAAAATTTTCTATAAATACCCTACACTTCCAAATCATTTTTCACACAATTTTTCATTCTCTCAAATCTCATTCTCTCTCAAATCACAATTCTCAAATATTCTATATATTTGCTAAAGTGCTCACTTTAATTTTTTAATTTTGTAATTACAAAGTACAAGTGAAAGTTTCTAAAGTTGCAACCTTCGAATACTTAAAAAATTAGGTATTGTCGTTCCATCTCATACATTTAATTTTTATTTAGTGTATTAATTGTTGAATATTTAATTTTATTATATTTGTTTATTTTGAAATTTTTAAGTTTAATTTATTATATGGGTAAATTAAGAAACCTCGTTACTAAAGGTGTTAAAAAATATTATCCCGGAAGTGGTAGTGGTACTAAAAAATAAATTACTAGCGGTAGAGGTAGTTCAAGTAGTAGATATACCTGTGCGCCTCCAGCACCGCTTAGTCAACCTTTTGATGAAAAGTAGGTGTACCTTTAGGTGTAGGTTCCCACGATATGAATTATGTAGAAGCTCAAGAAAATTATGGTATAGAAGAAGAAAATAAAGTTGTAATACCCCGCATGTTTCTAAGCTAGGAAGTGAATAAGTATTCCTACATATGAAATCTCCTATCCTATGATTCATACTTGAGTACATCACTTACAATGAATATCCTAGTGATAGGATAGCTTATGATGCATTAAGTATGTTCATATAAGTCACTTAAGGTTATCCATCAAGTTTTAGTGTTCGATTTTGCAAGGGTCATATTTGAACGAGTATAACTCAATGTTAATGTGGTATTTTGGCTGATTTAGACCCACCAAATTGTAGAGAATCGAATTAGCTTTCCAACAATACCAATTTCGCCTTAATCCAATGCCCGAGCGAAAAGTTATGCCCA
>NW_025841136.1:901342-902359 GCF_002878395.1 Capsicum annuum
GCCTTAATCCAATGCCCGAGCAAAAAGTTATGCCCATTTTCGTGAGAGACAGTAGGCATAGGCGATTGGTTAGGCGCCGCCCAACCCAAGCATAGGCAATTGGTTAGGTGCCGCCCAACCCGAGCATAGGCGATCACTTGGGCGCCACCTAAGTCAGTTCCAGGTGTCAAAAACACTCCATTTTGAGTTATTTTAAAGGTAATTAAGTCTTTAAATACTCCTTACACGTCCCTAAACTTAACCCTATAAAATATATAGCTTCTAAACATATTACAACCCTATTTTCATCTCAAAGCTGTTCATCCAAGAACACTAAAGAATAAAAACAACTAGGGTTGCGTAACTAAGCTTGAAGATCTGATTTCAAGGAAATTCCTCCATCAATCATCAAGAATCTTCCTTCTAAGGTATGCGTAGTGTTCATCCACGGATTCCTTTCATTCGTGGAGTTCAGGAATCAATCTTTAAAATACAAAAGTTTGGTTGATTGTGGTGATATGATCATACCCATTTTAATGCTTGTTTTTTTTGCTATATAATTGTATGCGTGAGTTGATTTATGGATCCCTTTCATCCATAAAACTCAAAAACCCTTTTTTTAATTATAAAGTATGATTTCTATATTGTTGGGTGTTGATCATCATGTTGTTGATATTGGGTGATTCCCAAGATGGAATCTTTATATGTTTTTTTGAATTTCATGATATCATATGAGTTGGAAACATGTAAATTTAGTTGTTCATGATGTATAATTTGATGATTTCACCTATGCTTAAGATGTGCATGTAAGGTGTTTGATAAAATGCCTAAGAAACTAGAAATCATGCAAAATAGCTAAATTGTGACAATGTGATGGATTCATGATATGCCCTTACATTCCAATGACTTCTATGTTGTTAATGTGCCTTGTAAATGTTGTTGGAATACTCATGAACTATTCTTATGATATTATGCTATGTTTACTTGCAAATCCTACTTATGAACAAGATGTATGATAACCATGCAATCCACATGAAC
>NW_025841136.1:905359-919318 GCF_002878395.1 Capsicum annuum
CCCACTTGACAGGTATAATCCTAGTATTAGCTTTAGAAATAACAACAAAAAGGATTGAAAAAGAATTAGAATGACAAAGTAATAAATACTTGTACAGTAATTGTTATAGGTAAAATCTTAAACTTGCAAAATTCATTACTACAACAAAAGATATATATTGTTATAAAATTCATCGTAGCAAAATATAAAATTTTTCGTAGCTAAATATTTTAGCTATGATATTTGTTTCATAGCTTTCATAACAAGTGGTAGTATGATTAAAAGTTAGCTACAAACTTTACATGATTTGTGACTAAGAATTTATACTTATTGCTACAAAAAATTGCGTTGTAGCTATGAAGATAAAAAAAAATTCTGCCACAAAAATTATACTTGTAGCAAGTGTTTTTATTCTTTTTCCACGACAAATAAAATGTGTAGTTATGTTCATATTGTAGCCATGAGACGTTAAATTGTAGCAAAAAATTAAGTTATTTGTCATGTAAATTTAAATTTTATGGCTATTTCTATGGTTTAATTTTGTGGTAATAGTATTCATATTTAGTCACAAATTTAAAAACTTATAGCTATGAATTAAAATATTTGCTACAAATATTTAAAATTTGTAGATAAGAATCCATACTTATAGTCATGAACTAAAGAGCACTATAGCTAAAAAAAAAATCTATATTTGTTGTGAAAAGTTAATATTTTTATTCATGCTCTTGATATGTGGCAGTTGCAAGGAGTAATGTCTAGCTACGAACTTAAAATAACATAGCTAAATTTACATATTTTTTTTGTGATGAGATATAAATTGTAGCAAAAAAATTTCTCCATTTGCTATAAAAAAAGTATTATTATTTTCATGATAATTATGTATATTTTTCTATAAATTTAAAAAATTATAGCTATTAATTCATAAATGTATTTGAGGAATGACATAAAATTTATAAAAATTATAGCAGAATATTTTAAATTATGTAATAAAGCAATATATTAGAGAAAGGAGTTAACAAAGGTTCAACAAAATTATTATAAAACATCGTTTAACTCAAGCATATCAATGTACTTTTGCAAAAGAAAATAGTTGTTCAAGTCCTTGTCCATCTTGATTTTTTCATCACTCCTTCACAAGCTGTAATAACAACTAAAACAATCAAATAAGAGGATGATAAAATATAATAATTGCAAATGTTAAATTTAACTATTAATGTGAATATTTTCTTCTAGAAATTACATATTTACTAGATAAGTGATACAAAATAATATAAATAAGTACTTATAGTTAGATTTGCATCATTTGATTGTTGACCTTGCACTGCAATCATCATTTGAAATTTTTCTTTCCATGTTTCACTCAACTCTGCTAACTTATTATCTGTTTTTTTTTTCATTTCTTCAATTTTTCTATCAGCTTCCATTTTAATTTCTTCCACATGCTCGTTGATTCCTTTTTTGGTTGTTTCTAATTGCTTTATTAGTTGTATCTTTGTTGATCTTCCACCGAAGTATTCAGTAATATTTTTTTCAGAAACATATGCTTGAAAATATCCATTTTTTTCTGTCTCAAGTACTTTTGCAAAGATATCATTATCATTCAAAGTAATTTCTCCCTTCTGTTGTTGCTCTTTTAATTGGGCAAATTGATCCTATAACTTACATTTATTGACCATTGTAAATCTATTCACAGAAGGAGACTGGCATACATCATATATATTCTCCAAGCATAACATTACTTTGAGGTTGGCATACATAATATATATGTTCTAGCTAAAACTGGCCAATATTATCAAATATTCATCATACAAGCGCAAACGCGTGAAGCGCCCACAAACATTTATAAATCATTGAATGTCATATTTTTTATTACTTGAGAAGGTGACCTATATCCTTGGTCATATCAAGTCAATAAGCTAAGATAGCGAGGGGGTCTGGAGCGTCTGCTGTTTTCTTCTCGTACACAAGTGCAAATGTAACCATTGATGTTCACATGATGAGATTACTGTGAAAGAATTG
Source organism: Capsicum annuum (assembly GCF_002878395.1). Classification (NCBI taxonomy): domain Eukaryota; kingdom Viridiplantae; phylum Streptophyta; class Magnoliopsida; order Solanales; family Solanaceae; genus Capsicum; species Capsicum annuum. The sequence goes on from NW_025841136.1 coordinate 907,358, forward strand.
TATAACTCTCTAACACCTCCTTTAATCACTTTCCAAGTGATTTGACTTCTTCTGAGGATCGATGGCTTCAATCATTTCCGTAGCAATTTTTTTCCCATCTATAATCATTAAAATTTAAAAAAAAAAAAATACACAAGAGGTGTTATCTAGTTCAATGGTCAAATTCTCATTAAAGATTTAAATATTCAAAAAATAATATCCTCATCTTATTTATCTTGTTTTTCCTCATTATTTATTTTCTTAAAAACTATTTGACGTTCATGAAGATTGAACTGAGCTACGTTTTGTCCCGAATGTAATTCCCTTAGAATATCAAAAGAACAATTTACATTGTAGAGAATATGGGAATTAGTAGGACATATTATAATTTTTTATATATTGTGTTTGGTGTGATTGAATTAAATTTCCATGAAAGAATTTTTTATTTGCATACTGTTTGAAAAATATTTTTTAATTTTTGGTTGGTGAATGAAAGATATATACAAAAGTTATATATTAACGATTAGTATAATTAGTGTTTTAATTTTATGGAAATTTTGAGTGCTACAGATAATGTTTAATCATTTTTTGGGCTAAATAAAATAAAATCAAAAGTTAAGATAGTTTTGTTGAGGAAGTAACTTTCAAGTTTCACCCACAAGTGAATTAAGTTACGTTTCCTTCTTTGATGCAAAATGTTTTATTCAGAATATATTTATGGTAATCGAACACTATCAAATAACTTTTTATGGAAATAATTGTCTTAAAAGATGACATTGGTAATAAGAGATACACCTAAATATAAAAAATTGATGCAAACAAATAATATGGGGAGAGCGGAGAAATGTCTATTACCCTCCATATATTTCCAACTAACAATCGAACTAATCTTCAATGTTTCATCTTCATGAATCTCAAAATGTTTGACATTATTAGGGCTTATATTCGGTGCATGATGTGTATTTGTGTGAAAAATAACATGAAACAAGTGTTCTCCACACTTCACCTCCATTGAAGCAATCAACTTGCCTTTCATACCCATATTCTTCTCCTTCAAATTGCAAGAAGTTATGAAAAGAAACTGGCGAGGAAATATTTAGAGCTTCTAGCCTTTATATAGATTTTAATTAGCTATGTAAAGCTAGCTAGTAGAAAGATTATTCACCACATATCTATATCACACGTTAATAACATTATTAGTAGGGATGTTAGTTCATGATTTTGTGAATAATTAAGTTTTAGTTTAGTTATAAATTTGAATTTTACAAGGAAATTTTACATACCCATACTAATTAAATATGATGAAGATACATTAACAACTACTAATGCAAATTCATTTGTAGTAAATATTGAGATTTACAAGTACGCGATTTTTAATTTAAGGATCACAAGAGTGTGGACATCAATTTTATAGTGCTAACCTAATTAATGGATTATTTACACACTTACTAAAGTAATTTGACCTTTTCACGTCATACATATATATGACGTGTCACAGAAAAAGTGGTTTACACATAATTCTATGCACTTTGACTAGAAATTTATAATTTATATCTATAATCTATAATATATTAAAAGTTTGAAAACCTTTAGAAAAGTGATTTGAACTTTTTATCATTCATTAAAAGACTCTTCTTTAGACAAAACTGTCTTTTTCACCATTTTTTAATTTATTATTTAACTACTTTTTATTATATTAACTAGACTTCCTAAAATATATGTGACTATTAAAATATATAATAGGAGAATTAATTAATATTTTCCTTTCTACTAGACTTCCTAACATATATGAGACTCCTAAAATATATGGTAGGAGAATTAATTAATAATTTTCCTTTCTACTATTCAATTAGAAAACTACACCTAAAATAGGACTTTATTAAGGAAATATTTCTATAAATATTGAGATGTACGTTAAACTGGAGAACAAACCGGTTTGCCTACTAGGAGAATATGATTGATGCCTATCTAACTTGATTCGATTACATGTCTAGATTGATGGATGCTTGATTTTCTAACCCTCAACTCTTTCACTGGTTTTGTTAGCATAATAGAATTCAACATGTGTGTGTGTGTATATATATATATATATATATATATATATATCTTCTTTGTTTTCATTCAAAATCATTCTATAAGGTCGAAATTTTTGCTCAAATAAGAATTGGTTGGATCAAAATCGAAGTTTTGTGATTACTATTATATTTTTTTTTATAGTTTACAGGTCGTAGATGAATGCCGATTGGCTTTGAAGAATTTCTTATGTAAATGACGCCCCGAATCTAGTACCCGGAACATTACATGGTGCTCATGGCCTCGAAAAATCGCAAGCTAACTCATGACTGATATGTGTAACTGAGCACTGAATAATATACTGTAATTATGCAGAATATAAGCTGTAAGGCCATAAGGTTCAAAACTGAACTAATACTGAATATAAAATAATGTCTGTAATGGGGTATAACAATATTCAAAACTAAAATAAACTATCTGAAACATGCAGTGGTTTGAAAGCCTCTAAACTGTCTGAAATCTATGGAGTTGATGGGACATATCCCCAACTAACTCTGAACTACTGAAATAATATAGTAATAAAATAATCATGCTATCCTCGAATGATGAGGACTCACTGCTAATCTGGATGCTGAACGTCTGATCTACTAAGGATGTTGGGGAGCTCGTGCTTCTAAACCTATGGTATAAAATACCATAGCGCAAATACGTCAGTACGTTGAATGTACTGGTATGCAAGTGAGGTAGCTGAAAGCAATGGTTCATATGCATGAACAATACTAACTGACTGAATAACACGAACGTGAGAATACATGCATGAATATGTGACCGTGACTGAGATCATGGTAACACCGACTCATGAATTCTGATAACGCGGATTTTCTGATATCCGAGTACTAATATTGGGATACTGAAGGACTAAGTCTATTGAGTGCTGAGGAACTAATGTCGTATTACTTATAAATGAATAACTGTTTCTGGCAGTTCTGATTATGAAGAATTGGTCTGATTGACTGTATCTGACAGTCTTGAAATCTGAATATTGGTAACATGAATTTCGTATAATTAATATACTATTAACTGGGTGACTGTGTCTGACAGTCCTGAAATCTGATAGAACTAGCTGAGTTCCGTACTGTACTGAGTGACTGTATATGACAGTCTTGATATTCGAAGAACTATCTGAGTTCTATTAAAGAGACTGAGTGACTATATCTGACAGTCTTGATTCTATAACTAAAACTGTGGGAGAATTCATTAAACTGATATGCCCCAAATCTAAACTGGTGGGGTCCAACCTATAGCCCCAGCTGGAAGGGTGTCAGTACCGTGCCATGGGTAAAGGCAAACTGTGAGTAAACCCTCTCTGACAAGGGGTTCTTCCGTCAACCCCACCTGTAAGGAAAAATCAAATAAGATGTATAGTCCCTAGACTCGTAGGGGTACATCTCTACCTACACTGGCTACGTAGTTCTGGAACGCAGGGATTGCTACTAAGGATCACACCTTCTACTGGCTGAAAGTATGTGTCCTCATCCCTAGATTCACTCGGTGCTGAATCCTACTCCCAACTGAATAGACACAGAAATGATTTCCTAGTTTATACTAGGCTGGACTAATCTGTTACTAATTTTACTAATTAACTAGATTGAATTGAGTTCACTGGATTTCCATTAACTGACGAAATACTACTGAAATCTATTAACTGATAGAATGCTACTGAGTTCTGCTAGCTGACTGAGTTTACTAAGGTCCGAACTGAATACTAATGAGACATGATGATTGACTGAGATCACTGAGATTCCTGAGATTACTGAATGAGACTGGACTGATACTGAGTTTACTGAGTTTTCCTTAGTCACATGATTGACTGAATTCTACTGATCATGGCTTGATTGAGAGTATCGTGAAAACTGAAACTGGCTCTAGGCACACAACTAAATTATCAGGTATTTAATACCCTCAGGACTCGATAGCATAAAAGTAAATCATGGCAAAAGCTTGAATGCACAACAATGGCTACATATATCCATAATTCATTGACTTAGATATTTTATCAAACACTTTACATGGACTAACTTGTACATGAATGGGGATTTCATAATAACATGCTATGAATACACTATTTTCTTCACGTAGACATTTTATCAAACACATGGGGAGCATGCTTTGGTTATGCAACAATTAATAAATCAAATTATCATGGCTACATAATTCAACTTGCAAATTGAAGGTTTTCTCATGAATATTATGCAAAACATCACATACTAGGATCAATCATTGGAAATGTAATTTGAAACATGAATCAAAACCCAACAACATGAACATGAATTTCAATTTAACTAAATTATGAACATTCATAAATACAAAATCTTTGGATTTGAAAAGAGATTCTTGAGCTTAATGGTTGAAAGGGACCCATGAATCAACACTTGACATACCTTGATTCTGAGTTTCTTGAAGTTCTTGAAGGGATTCTTGAGATTTGCTTTTGAAACTTGGGGCTAGGGTTTTCTATCTTTGAGAGAGAGTGATTTATTTCTTGAGAGAAGTGGGTAAACAATAAGATAATAGGTTTTTTTAGGGTTTATTGTTATGTATAGGCTGATTTGAGGTTTTTGAAATTTGCCAAACAACCCCTGAAATTAAATGACGAAACTTGAAAAATCTCAAATTTACACGATGGCGCGATATGGTGAAATAGCGTCAGTTCACTGGAAATTGGACAATTGGGAAACTGGTTGGTGGCACGACGTGGTGGAAATCGCGTTGCCACCTTGGTTGCAAACTCGAATGGCACCACGACGCGGTGAAATCGTGTTGGTGCACTGAAAATTGACAATTCTGAAATCGAGCCTTGGTGCAATGCGCCAATATCACGGAGGCTCACTGTTTTTTGATGAATGCCATTTTGGCTAACTCCGCGATGCGCTAAAGTACCAGATGGTACACTGTCTTACTAAAATGGCTTTAACTCTCCGCCCGGGTGTCAGATTTGGGCGAATTCGGTATTGATGGAAATCTTATTCAATTTTCCTCACAACAAAAAGTCAAAATCTTGAAAATTCCACATGTATAAAAGTGGATTCATATTTTAAAGTAAGTCTTTAATATTTTTGGGATGAATTTAAGTTAGGTAGAAGTACGAGGTATTACAAAATATTAGGTTTAATTGTATTATTTTGACATCTTTATTATCTTATTATTTTATTTTAATTACAAATTCTAGATGAATGTGGGTTGGCTTTGAATTTTTTTTTAGGTAAAGGTTAGGTTTAATTATATTATCTTAATATCTCTATTAGTTGTTATTTTGTGGTAGTTTACAGTTCGTAGATGAATCTCGATCGGCTTAGAGAATTTTTGGTGTGTAAAATTTAAGTTTAATTGTATTATTTTTATATCATTTTTATCGTATTATTGTGTTGCAATTTACAAGTGATAGATAAATGTTGGTCGGCTTTGAGGATTTTTTTAATGTAAAGGTTAAGGTTTAGTTGTATTATTTTGATATCTCTATTATCGTATTATTTTGTTATTGTTTACAGGTGTTAGATGAGTTTCGGATGACTTTGAGAAAATTTTATGTGTAAGGATTAGATTGAATGTTGATCGACTTTTAAAAATATTTTTGGTAAAGATTAGGTTTAATAAATAAATTTGTCATCTTTACATACTCAAAAGATATTAAATTTAATTATTATATTCATCTTTATTATTTAAACAAATATCCTATTTAATGTAATGTTTGAACTCATTAAAGTGAGGTACACACACAAATCACATACACCTAAACTAGTAAATTTAAAAAAGACAAAAACTTTTGAAATTTATAGTTTTAAAAAAGTCATAAATATTTGTGTGAAAATAATTTTATATAAATATATAAATTAAAGGTACACTTCTTTTAGGATTGAACCAGTAAGAAAGTAAATCACATAAATTAGGATATGGAATATATGTTTAGGGTAAAATACATCGCTAGGCCCCTTAACTTGACATCATCTATCACTTTGGCACCTTAAGTGGACGTTGTTCACTTAGGAACCTCAAGTAGTATACGATGTGTTATTTTAACATCTTTTGCACAATTAATAAAAATTTATTATACGTGTGTCTTATACACGCTATGACGTGTAAAGTGACCAATAATAATAGTACATTTGATATTTTTATCCAAATAATTTTTAAATAATTAAATTAAATTTAAAAATTACCTCTAACCCCCCGCCATTCGTCTTCTCCAAACACCCCCACCCCCGAAACCCTAATCATCTTCTTTAAACACCTTTCCCCACTTTATAGATGTCCCAACCTTCTCTCCTTCCCGAATTATCTTTTCTAAATGCTAGGTAAGCAAAATCTCACACCATATAAGACAAGCAAAATACAAAAATAAAACCTAAAAAGGTGAGACTTCTAGAATGAAGTCAAGCGATAATGCATAACATAGTGGAAACTGAACAAAATACATAAATTTTCAAAAATGGTGTCATAAATAGAAGAATGCACTGTTTGAAATGGAAAATACAAAGTTGATCTCTAATACTAATATAGATAAGATAATATAGATAGAGGTTGGAACAAGGCTCCGAATGGGGAGTTCACCACGTACTCGAAAGATATCACTGCACCATCTCTATCACAACTCAAAGTTGAACTAGGATCTACACAAAAAGGACATAGTAGGGGTGAGTACCCATGTGTACTTAGTATGTATCATAGGTTTACTGTGCCAATTAGAAAATAATACAAATAAAATATATTATGAGCACGTCACATATAAATAGAAAAGTTCGCAAATAATAGATCTCATTGTCTCCACTAACAATTCTAAGATATAAGAGCAATAAAGGAAACTGTCTAAACAATAATAACATATAAAGGAATACACCATAATGTAAAAAAAATGCAATAATGATCTGATTATGATGAAAATAAGTCATGGAATTACTTTTTGTGTAGCTTTTCAAGCTTTCATGCTTTAAGATAGGTCCCATGGGGGATCGAGGGGTTCGCAACCCATATAGTTTCTTATATATTAATTTCATATCTCAACTCACCTCTACGGTTAATGTTCATGAATCAAGGGTTTTACAAATTTTCTCAATCACCTCTCAGGTTATTGTTCATAGACCAAGGGTTATTCGAGATAGTAAGAATAAAATTTCAGAAATTTTCAAGGACCAAAAATTCAGAGTGTTGAAGGAACTCAAGAAGCAGTTGAAAGATCTTTTGGATAAGGATTTTATCTGTCCTAGTGTGTCTCTGTGGGGTGCTCCAGTTCTCTTTGTATGTAAACCTAGCGGAGCTTGGGTTGGTCCCTATCCCACCGCTAGCTGTGGGGAAAGAATCTTTGCTCAGGTATAGGAATAAGATCTGGGGAAGGAGGCCTATCCTGGTCCCTAGCTGGGGACACATCACAAGGCTGTCGTTAACCTCTAGGCCACCTACAAACAGAAGTTGGATCCCTGGGCTCGATCTCAAGACCCTCATCTTATGTAGAAGTAGCACGTGTCCTAGCCATCTGCGAAAGAGTAATGTCAAGGAAATATTCAACAAATCAACTTAGACTCTTAGCACGATATGAGTGAAAGAAGTAAAGAACTCATAAGAATATCCCATAGCCTTTCAAAGATAGGAAATAAATGTTAATGTTCCCATCCGCAGGACTCTATTAGACACTTGCTCTTGTACCAACAATACCAATGAAACTTGGATCTGTACCAATTTTTCATGAACAGATTTATAAATCATGATTGATGGCACTTACTAAATCCCGCCTATAGGTAAGCAAATACCATAACCCGAAGCTATCACAGTGGGTTAATTTGATAAAAAATGCCATCATAGTCCAAATTTAATGAATACAAGTTAAAATATAAATATAACATCATCATAAGATACCAATCACATGAACTGGTAAAGCCAATATAAGAGAATCTAATGTGAATAATACAACTTAAAAAACTTATAGTCAATACATTTATCTCAAATACTAGACTGTATGTAAAAGTTAGAGGGAAAATGGGCGACTCAAACTCCATGAGCTCACCCTATCTCTGAAAGATCAACTCTGTATGAACTCAAATCAACGGTGACAACTAGTACTCAGATCAACATCAAAGAGGTATAGAAGTATAGTATGAGTACTAACACAATAGGTAATCAGTAAAAAAAAATAGGGAGGGGGTAGTGGACTGGAAGGTCAGGGTAGGGGCAGGTTAAGTAAAAAATTTAGAATTAAAAAAAAAATTAAAAAATTATTTTTTGGGGGGGGGGGGGGGGTCGATAATGTGGTGAGGGTGGGATTAGGAAACAGTTTTGAAATATTTTAAAAAACAAATTAAAAAAATATTGAGGTAGACATTTGGTCAGGGTGAGTCCAGGTAGGGGTAGGGTGGGATAAGATTTTTTAAAAAATTTCTAAAAAAAAAATAAAACAAAATATTTTTGTTGAGGGGAGGGGTTTAAATAATATAGGGTAAAGAGTAAAATAGGATTATATAATTTTAATCAAGGGCATACTTGAAAAAATATAGGAAACCATGATATATCATCAAATTAGTGGTTACATAAAGTGAGGTTTTTATGGTTACCAAATCATAAAATCATACCATACCACATCATATATTTTAAGAAAGAGAAAAGACATCAAAAAACCCCTAAACTTTTCCACCAAACTTTTTTGATTAAAATCAGGTTTTTGGCCCTTTTATTAAATCAAAAGGAGTTATTTACAAAGTCCATGCCCAAAAGTGATCTGGCCCAAAAGACCAATCAAACAACAGTCCCTAATAACATAAAACTCCATCTAGGAAAGTATCCTCTTCCACTTCTAACATCTTCTCTGATTATCTCATTCGAAGGTGAAATTGTCGATCAATCCAGTTCTCACCCTCTGCTATATCATGAAGCTCCCATCAATTATGAAATGAATAATTGGCAATTCTCAGATAAGTGTCAATTCCATTCTTTAATTCATTTTCAAATCTGTGGGCTAAGCTTCAATTTAAGATAATACCACCACATAATCTAAGAAAAAATCAAAGAAAGTGATGACCTTATTTTTGGAAACTTGAATCTATGGAACATGAGATATCAACTCAAAATTATGATGTCCTTATTTTTGGGAACATGAATCTGTGGAATGGGGCTATATCAACTCAAAATTAGAGCTTTGAATATTCATTAAGCTGTATTATTATTTTAATGTTCGATCATTCAACACCCCAAGCTCTCACCAGGTGTAGATCTTTGTATTCAAGGAATTTATTTCCAATTAAGGTATTGTCTTCTTTACAAAAGCCCCTATTTGGAGATTATTTTTATCCTACTGCTACCTCTTGAATGTGTGTTGATGTAATGACCCGATTTGCTGAACTAGAATGCTACACAATGCTCATGACCCTGAAGGACCACAAGCTAACCCATGATTGATATCTATACCTCTATACTGCATAAGATAACATAATAACACAGAAACATGCACTGAAAGGCCATAAGGTTCGATCATTAACATAAATGAATAACGTAACATCTGTGTGGGGTAATAAAATACCCAAAATAAAAATGAAGTCTAAAACATGATAGTCTGTATCTAGTTTGAAAGCCTCTACTATCTGAAGAATTTGAATAAGGAGTTGATGGGACATGTCCCCAACTAACTCCAACTAATAAGCTAATCAATGAGATACTAGAAAATTATTATGTCCTCGAAGGATGAGGACTCACTTCTACTCTGACTGCTGAATCTGGAATCTACTGCTGATCTGGAACTCGTATGTCTGAACCTATGGTGTAACATAAAAAAAAGCACCATAGCGCAAATGCGTCAGTACATATGTACTGAGTATACATGTGAGGTAGGCTATATGCAATGGTTCACATGCATGAATAATGCTAACTGACTATCTAACATGAACGTGAGAATACATGCATAAATACGTAACTGTAACTAACAACGTGATTTCGTGATTTATGATTCTATATACGGATAATGTGACATGCTAGTAACTGATATGACTGATAAAATGAAGGACTATATCTGAATAATATTGATAACACAGGTGACTGTAGCTGACAGTCCTGAATCTGATGGAATTATTGAGTTCTGTACTGTATCTAAGTTGACTGTATCTGACAGTCCTAAAATCTAAAGAACTATCTGAGTTCTATTACTGAGACTAATTGACTGTGTCTAACAGTCCTGGTTCTATAACATGAAACTATGGGAAGTAGTATTTAACCGACATGCCCCAAATATACTATAATAGCTGAGCTGAGGTCTAATCTGTGCCCTCATTGGAAGGGTGTCAATACCGCGCCACTGGTAAGGACAACATGTGAGTAAGCCTTATATAACAGGTAGCTCTAGCGAGAATGGTGGGAACCCTCACATAACAGGTTAAGCCACCTCATCTACCCTAATATAGCAGGCTATGATATCTCAACTATGCTGGCTACATAGTTCTGGAACGCAAGGATTGCTTCTAGTAATCACACCCTCATATAACAGGTGAGTCCCCATCCTTGGGGTCACTCGGTGCTAATTCCTACTCCCATCTGAATAGATGCTAAACATGATTTACTAAACTGAACTGAGCATGGACTGAGTTACTGAATTTCGATGGCTGGCGGAATACTACTGATATCTGGCAACTGACTGAGTCAAGAGATCATAGATAGTTTTCCTGAGTCATAAGACTATCTGAAGTCTAAGAGTTCATATCTTGACAGAGAGTATCATAAAAACATGACATGGCTCTAGGCACACAACTAATGTTTCGGGTATAAGTACCTCCAAGACTCGATAGAAGAAAACTCACATAGCATGATTTACTTGAAGACTTTACTAACATCATAATACATACTACATTCATAGCAGTGTTTCATTAAACATGTAATAGGCATGAACTTGTACATACATGGAGATTTTATGATATCATGCTAGTTAGACAATATTCCTTCATCTAGGCATTTAATCAAACATATGACAGGCATGGTATATGTAAACATCATTATTCAATTCTAATTTCATCATTCAAGGGTTTAAATCTTAGGGTTGCATGAATTTATGGCTATAGTAATTAAACCCATATAGAAAGTATCAACAATCATGGAGTAGAATCCTATTTTATATTTATTAAACATGAACATGAGCAGCCAAAATATGAAAACATATATAAAATTCATAACTCGAGTTTAGAAAAGGGTTTCTTGAACTTCATGGACGAAAGGAGTCCTTGAATGAACACTATGCATACCTTAGTTCGTGATTTTGTGAAGATTGATGGTGAAATCTTCTTCAAATTGGACCTTCGATGAAAACCCTAGCTTGAGTTCTTGAGAGTATTTGAGATAAACATCAATATTTTGGATGAATAAGGGCTAAATCCCATGTTTGGAAGCTTATATAGGTGGGAAATTGACCCTTTTAACCCTGGACACGTAATTTTAATTTTCAGTAAAATTTCCCGAATTGGGCCCTTGGTACGACGCGCCACCATCACGCCAAGTCACTGGAAATTGACAAATGAGAAATTTCACGGTGGTGCGACACGGAGCTATCGCATTGCCACCTTTTCTACGACCTGGAAGTTTGGCGCGATGTACCAGTATCACAGAGCAACACTAAAAATTGATAATTGCCATTTGAGCTATCTCCACGACGTACTGAAGGCTCAGGTCAAACACTGTCACACTAAAAAGGACCTAACTCTTCGCCTGGGTGTCGAATTTGGGTGAATTATATATCGATGAAAGCTTATTTAATTTCCCACGTAATTGGAAGTGAAAATTATGGAAATACCACATGTATAAGAATGAATTCTTATTTTAAAGCAAGTTCTAACATCCTTGAGATAATTTTCAAGTTAAGAAAAAGCACGGGTATTACAGTTGATATGCCTCCCTGTTATTTTGCTTTTCACGTATAATAACAAGTGATTTATCTACAATAACTAATCA
>NW_025841136.1:922318-925295 GCF_002878395.1 Capsicum annuum
TGCTTTTCACGTATAATAACAAGTGATTTATCTACAATAACTAATCAGAGATATTATTGTATCATTTCTCTTTTTTTTTACACCATTGACTAGGTAACTTGGGAGGTACACACACTTCTCTTAATCAACTTACTATCTTATGCCAAATAATTTGATCCTTATGCATTGATACTGCTTTTAAGATGAGAAGTACAATTGAATCCCTTTCTTTTATTCTGCAATATTTTAATACCTGATAGTGTTCCATGCCTTGTTTTCATGTGTCTTGTATAGTCCTTCTGTTATATTTTGTTCAAAATTTTCATTCACTAAGTGAATCCTCAGTTTTTAATTATTTCTCGCTTACCAACAAGTTTTGGCTAAACATTAAACCATATTCATTACAAATATCTATTTGCTATTGATCATTAACTACACCACCTTATAGGTATTTAACACTAGTGAACGATAACTGCCATGGACTATGAAGAAGACCCATGGAGTATGAAGAAAATCATGGTGAATAATAATTAAATATCTATAATAATATTCTTCATTGTCCATGGGAATCTGGAGGGGGGTAATTTAAACTAGGCCAATTAAGAATATGACTAGTTAAATATATATTTTAGATTCAATTTAGTTATTATTCACCCAACTAAACTAATCAGAATTGAATATCATTTGCAAACTTTATTCATATGAGAGAGGACAAGCCCCTAAATATGTATCTAATTTTTAAATCTCTCCCAATAATTTTCACCATTAAATAAACTTAAGATTGACAAAAATAGTGGATAAAAATAATGAAGAAGGTATAAATTAATGGAGATGAGTTAATATATTATTTGTGGACCAACTTGGACACCATATCAGCCCAAAAAGGGCTTTCACGCACCTTCATGTAGGTGTAATACACGCATCATTCCAACTTTGTAAAAGGTATCAAAATGACACACCCGTACGCTACTTGAAGTGTCTAAAGTGAACAACATCCACTTGAGGAGACAAAGTAAAATATGGTGCCAAATTGAGGAGTCTGGCGATGTATTCTGCCTATATCTTGAGTTAACTTTATAAGATTACTTCTGGCATGTAATACAAGACGATATAGAATATAGAAAAGTACAATTCAATTATAACCTTTATTCTTCTTAATTTTTCATCTGAGTTGTGTCCTATGAAACATTAAAGAAAAAAGAGATAACACTGTTAATATCAATGGTACCTATTGATAAATTATAATTCTAAAAATTTTACCAAGTCAAGAAATTTGAAACTATAAGGATAACAATAACTAAGGTGGATTTTTCACCAATAATGAAGAGGATCCTATGTTTTATTATTAGACTTTCGTGGCCAATTTAAAGCAAGGATTATAATTATTTGAATTTCTTTGTACCATAACTATATGTTTATTAATTTCCTTTCCCTAAAATCTATTGGTCCATGTGTATTTCATGAGAAAGGATACAAAAGGAAGATGTCTTATTTCAACCACAAAATAATATCCTTTCAGGCTTTAAAAAAAAATCAGAATTTCATCACTTTGGCCAATTCTTTTTGGTCTGGAATTTATGAAAGAGAGAGAGAAAAAATGAAAGAAGAAAAGAGAAAAGCAATATTTTTATTACACACTTCTCGAATAATACATCAAATTCCTATTTATTAAAATAGGACATATTAAAACACTATGCTAATCACGTGCAACTCTGATTAGGCCTGTAGTATCCGTCCAACCTCAATGTCAACATCCCCCCTCAAGTTGGAAATAGTATACTGAAAGCTTGGCCAAGAGTTGTTGGTGAAGCACCATATAAAGAGACTTAGTCATGAGATTAGTAAACTGGTTTGCAAATTGAAAAAAATAAAGAGATATCAGGGTATTAGAAAAACAATCATGTACACCATGATAATCAACATCGATAGGTTTAGTACTCGTGGAATATAAGATCCTTGGCAATGTGTATAGCAACTTGACTATCACATTAACTGGAATAGAAGATGAAATATGAAGATCAAGATCACTGAAAAAGTGTTTAAGCCATGAAAGTTCAGCAACAACTTTGTGCAATGTCCGATATTCTGCCATAATAGAAGATAGTAAAATAGTGGGTTATTCTAGATTTTCCAAGAAATAGGGATACCCCTAAAGTAATATAAAACCCTGTAATAGACTTGTGAGAGTTGGCACAACTAGCCCAATCAGTATCAAAGTAAGAAGCAATAGAGAAATCATTCAAACCAGATAATAAGTACCCAAATCAGAAGCATTGAGAAGAAATGCAGGACATAAATACCAATAATCATATGAGGAGCTTGTGGATGATTTAGGAATTGACTAAGATGTTGTATAGAAAATAAAATATTTGATCGTATATGTTGCAAGTAATTAAATTTCCCAGTGAGACGCATGTATAAACTAACATCAGTTGGAAGAGGTTGCATATCAACTAACAACTTGACTGAAAAGTCATGTGGTGTAGAAATAAGAGTGCATAAATAGAAATTAAATTCATGAAGAAGGTCTAAAATGTATTTGCATTGACTAATAACAAACCCTGCAGGAACCTTATCAATTTCCAGACCCAAAAAATAGTGAAAACAACCTAGATCCTTAGTTCTAAATTGATCATCCAAATATATCTTCAAACTGGCTAACTCTTCAAGATTAGCTCCAGCTAAAAGTATATCATCCGCATAGAAAGCCACCATAATAAGAGATTCGAAAAAAACCTTTATAAATCAAGAGTAATCATTTTTGCTAGGGAAGAACCCCTTTAAAATCAAGGCCTCAGATAACCCACTAAATCACTGCCTGAAAGCCTTTGAGGCCATAGATAGACTTTAAGTCTGCAAACTAGTGGTGTTGTAGTAGTAGAAGAAAAAGAAGTAGTAGAAACCTGAATGCCAAGAGGGACTTTCATGTACCCTTCCTCATTGAGATTACCATGATAAAGGCATTATTGAAATCAAGTTAAAAAATAGTACATCCCTC
>NW_025841137.1:0-2428 GCF_002878395.1 Capsicum annuum
TAGTTATTACATGATATTTTGAATGTAGGGATGATCGACACAATTTTTGATGCAATTGAAAAATATTTTAAGAGAGTTTATGGTTTTTAGAGACTTTAAAAGTCATATAGTTTAGTACAATGAATATTTATTGTTTTGAGTGTCGGGTAGCAATTTTGATATTTTCATTAGGTTTGGAAGGTTGAATTTGGATTAATAGCAAGATTTGTTCATATTCGATATCTTTCTTTTGTATTTCGACCCTTCATTTGAAAATTTACCTAAAAAGAGTTTCGGGAATGAATTTATTGTAAATAATTTTTTGCAAATCAGACATAGCCATTGAGTTAGAAAAGTCAAAAATAGTCTGGTAGCATATATGATTTATTTCTATGGGGTCCCAAATAAATTTCAAGGGTCAGCTCAAGGACTTTGTAACATGCAAATTCAGCTGATGCACAGTTGAATTTGGTGCATGGAACCGTCATCGTAAAGGGGGGCATTGGCTGCATATGTGGAAAAGAAAATTTTCCTTCATTGCAATTACAAAGGACAACCAAATCTGTGTCGAGTTTTTCCACCTTCTTTGTGGACATGACGAGGCTACAAGTAAGAAATTCGGAAAAGAGTCACAAACTGTATAAGAAATTCTAACTTAATAAATTGAAAAAAAGTTCTACAAGTAGTCACAGAGTTGATAAAATTGATTATTAAAGTTTTTTTTGTAATTCTACTTTCTGATTTCAAACCTAGGGGGATTATTGGTCCAATCATCTACCTCTTTCAACTTAAATAGTATATATCTAATTCGTAAGTCATTAGAACCATTACTTGAACCACCACACGTACAACATTGCATTACTTTTGTTTCAGTGGAAGAATTGATTATTAGTGGTATTGTGATAACAACTATCAAAACACAGCAAAATATTGATCTTAAATATTTGGTCAAGCTATTCTTTCACAAACCTAGTATACACAACTCCTCATATACAGCCCATAGCAATGGATCTAATAACAATGCCTGATTGAAATATTGGCCAGAACTCTTTCTTCAATTTGAATACCTAAAATAATTATCTAGTTCAATGAGTACCTTAAAGGAATGCAGTCCTGGATATTTACAATAGAAGATCATCACTATTGCGTCTCTTCTTAAGCTCCAATAATGGTAGATTATTAAAAGAGTAAGGCAAAAAAGAAACAAAAAAATATATTCAACAATCTTAAGGAATAACTCAAGAGATATTAAAAACATAACACACACATAAAACTTGTTGGCATGGTTCAAACATTTTTCTCAAGTACAACGACCAAGTCCCAAACACTGAAATCATTATTTTTTAAAGTTAATAAATTTGACATAGTTCAAACAGTTTATGATGTAGTGTTGATATAAGCATGAGGTGCACAAAATTGTATAAGGCATTATCAAAGGTTCAAACTTCGAAATTGGCAAGTGTTTGGAGCATTTTAAAGCCTTGTCAAGTGGAAGGTGGAGAAGGGAACCATTACACTCGAGAGGCGCCTCACTTGAAGGAAAAAATGGACTTTCCACACTATGATTTGACACTCAAGAGGCACCCTATTTTAGGGCTATTGTTGTCTTTTAAGACTCCCTTTTTACACTCCAAAGGGGCACCATTCATTAAGGGTATTTTTGTCCTTGTTTGTAATAAGTATAAATAGGCACCTTAGCTCTTATTTTTCCTTAGTTTTGACATAATGAATTGAGTGAATTTTTAAATTTTAATATTATTGTTAGCTTGTAGTATTCTCCTTCTACTTAAGAGAGAGAAACCAAATTAGGGTTAGCACAATTAATGGATTTCACTTGTGTTGACAAATTGGCAAGAAAGGTGGGTTCTGAGGAGTGTGAATAAACTTGGTCCACCTAAGAGGAAGGTTTGAGATTCTATTGGTGAGGTGTTATTGATGGTTTGATACACCATCTTTTGTTAATAACTTGGTAGAAGTAAGGGTCTTTCTATCTATTCTTTAATTTCAAGCATTCTTCTTCTTCATCCCCTTTCTTTGTGTTGCTTTTTACTTCGTGTGTTTTCTGGTTTTTGCATTCTTAGTGTCAATTTCATTTTTCCTAGTCTTATCTTGTATAATTTGGTATCAGATCCATGTATTAGAGTTGTTCCCACAACTCTAAGTCTTGGATCGAAGAAAATCTTCACAAAAAAAGAGTCTAGAGTCAAAAAAATCCACAAAAAGAGTCAAAAATCTGAAAAACTCAAAAAAAAAAAATTGTTTTGTCTTGTTGTTTGGCAGTAGATCTAAATTCCACAACTTAGATCTACTAATTTTTAGTTTTTTTTTATAGTTTCTAGTGTTAGATTCTTGTTCTCTAGCACTTAAAGGGTTTAAATCTAAATTTAGAACAAGATTTGGTTGTTTTTGAGCTAGATCCACCATTGTTGTGGCTTGTTTGAAGATTTTG
>NW_025841138.1:0-3211 GCF_002878395.1 Capsicum annuum
TCCTTCCACTTTTGGCCTTCTCAACCCGTGAGTTTGTCAAATCAGAGAACCAGTCCCCAAGTTCATGCAAGAACGAAAAAAGAGGAAAATCTCTATGGATTCGACATCAAATCTCTGAAGAAACTAAGGTTTAAGGGGGTTGGTTTCAAAATTCAAATTTCCTCCTTCCCATTTTTTTTATTCTGAGGTTTCAAATCTGGATTTCAAGTTCGAATTTGTTCCTATAAATATGGGTCATTCGTTTCTATGGAGGGGAAGAGGTGAAGGAACGAAAAAAAAGGAAAAAAATGAGTGGAAACTAAGAAGAGAGTGAAAACCAGTATTTGTTAGCAGCAAGAGAAAAAAATAGAGGAGAATGAGGTTTTAAGAAAGGGGTAATAGGAAAAAATTCAAAAAGGGAGAGAAAACAAAAGGCTCAAAAATTAGAGAGAAAAACTCAAAATCAGTGTGAAAAATACAGGTTAAAATTTGGAGGTCTGGTTGTCAGGTAAACAGGGTTTCCTTTCCAATTTTTGGTTCAAATTCAGAATCTAGAAGTTGAGTGTATAGTTGGAATATCGACATTTGAAGCCCTGATTTTGCTGCACCAGATAAGGTGCGATATCTCTCCCTTTGTTTTCATCAATTCCCCTTCATCTCTTGTTAGAGTTCCATGGACATAGGATTTTTGTTTTAACCAGCTCTTGTTTTGTCATGTTGCAAGATGATTTTGTATGTGAGTATCCACATATGTGTGTCATTATCCCCTTTCCTGTCCTTTTCTCTTTACGCGTTTGACTCCTAAAGTGAGTTCTAATTTGATTTCATTTCGGATGTGTGGTTGTTGTTGAAAACGGATTCGTCGGGGGGTTTTGAGCCCGTATTGGTATTGCTGTTGGTTTCCAGTAAAACTTAGTTTGGAGCATGATTAAATTTAATTTTTGGGCTTGCTTTGAACCGAAATGGGAGATATCAATCTTACAGGGCGATTGGCTTTAGAATTACGATCATAATAGATTTTCTTTTAAGATAAAAACAATGGAAAAGGCTAAAAAATACCGCTGAACTATCTGAAATAGCTCAAATATGCCCCTCATTACATTTTTCGCTCAAAAATACCCCTTCGTTAAATATTTGGCTCAAAAATACCCCTCCCTCTAATGAAATTTGGAAAAGGATCAAAAATACCTCTGAACTATTTGAAATGGGTAAAAAATACCCCTTTGTTAAATATTTGGTTCAAAAATACCCCTCCCCTTAACGAAATTAAATTATTTCGATTGAATTAAACCCTTAACTTTAACTTTTTAACCCTAATACTTTAATTTTTTTACATATTAAAAAAAATAGGTCATTCTTTTGAGGAAACTTATAAAAAAAAGGAATGTACAATGGATCTTATTACCCTTGGCCGGACAATGGGAACTTCATAGATTTATATACACGTTCCATCACCGTAACTTGAAAATATTCCTCCACGTCATTCTTGACGGTAAGGGTTATATAGTAAATTAAGTCTCTACAGCCATCTCCATTAACCTTGAGAATCTCAGTGACCTCATATTTAATGCCGTAACATAAAACACAGGAAATGTTTGAACTTTTGGCTCTCTATGGTGTCTACATAAATATGTACACATACACACAATAGACTTTATATCAAAAGGTTGGAAGTTTAAGTGTGTATTGAGTAAGGAATAGGGTGTGTTTATATAGTGAGAGGGGTAAAATCTGTATAAATCAAAAGGTTGGATGTTTGCATATAGCGAGTAGCGCATAGGGTGTGTTCCCATAGTGGGATAAAATGATGAGATGCATTGGTTAAATTAATTATTGAAACAAGGCATCTTTCATGAGTAATTAAACCAATCCATCTCATCATTTTTCTCCCTCTATATAAACACACCTAATGCCTCACTCAGCATTCAGTTGGACTTCTAACCTTTTGATTTATATCATGCATATTTTTCTCTTCTCTCTACAACCATTTTCAAAGTAAGTACTAGTTTTTATCTTGGATATGTATTCTGCAGGTAGAACCTCCTCTTAGAAAAACTAGATGCCCTCTGTAAATCGACTGAGAACCTTTTCGTATTGCTCTCAAATATTTCTATTTAGAGGTTATTGTGCTAGTGTAGCTCCAGTGAAGGAGAAACTGCCTCACCAGTCTCCTTTGTATTATCATGGAAAGCACCATGAAATGCCTTGACTGGCACTTCTATTAGGCCACTGTCCCTTATGTGATGATGCTACAGAAAGACCTAGCCAATATAGAAATGATAATTAACATGGTTTAATTGTTGAACTAATCAAAAGAACAATTAGGAAAAACCATGTACTAAAGTTGTTATGTGGAGGGATTTGTGCTTGGAAAATTCAAATAAAAATATTAGTTGATCAATGACGAACTTGATTGACTTTCTTAAGTATTATGAGATCTTTTTTTGTTTGGGAACTCTTTTTCATCTCAACTACATTTAGCTGCTATAATTTATAATTTCCATCTTCATGGTGCTGTATTTGGTTATCACTTCTTATTACTTGCTGTTAAGTGAAGTTGGTTTTGGTACTAACATTGTCACCTTGTTTCTCTTTTTTTTTCCTTTTTATTTGGTAGCACTGGAGAAATCCGAGGGCAGTTGAAGCAATGAGCTTCATTAACAAGTGTTTATATCTAGAACCTTTATTTATAGTTGTAGTTCTCCTTCTAGTTGTAAGGAGGTGGTAAATTTTCCCCGTTGAATTGACTCTATGAATCATGCAATCCCTAAAGAGTGCAAACATGTGATACTGCAAGCTACTCTTAATTTTTGTTGGTTCTAAATCTTCTGGTTGCCTATTTACAATGTATTTGCTGGTTTAATGAAATTCAAAACTTTAAACTTTGGACCTTCTACAATTTTTTCTTTATATTTTAGTGCAATACCGTTCCATCTACAACTTTTTTAGCATTTCTATTGGAAAATGAACTAGGTACTTGCAATTTTGATCCACATTTCTATGTGGAAAATCAGATACAACATATATTCGTGTTATTCAATAAGTGGGTTCACAGAAGGATAGGGTGTACAATGGTCTTATCTTAATCTTTGCAGTGTAGAAAAGTTGTTCTTGATACTTCAAAAGAACTGCAGACAAAACATAGGAAGTATAGTACTTTGGGGAAAATTGCCTCAAGCTATGCATGTGAAAGATGGTGATTGGTTTGGGCAATGATCAATGGGGAATTGAG
>NW_025841139.1:0-1753 GCF_002878395.1 Capsicum annuum
TTGAACTTTAGGCCAAATTTGGAGCAAGGAACCAACTCCTAATAAAATTTGACAACTATGAAAACCGATAAACTTAAGGACTGAAAAGGAGAAGAAAATTCACCTTTGAAAATTGTGAAGAGGACGTATTGGTTTGCTATGGGAGATTGTCGTTTTTCAGAAAGTTTCTGTTCTCTGATTATTTGATCTTTTATTAGTTATATAAAAATATACGTCAGTGATCTTTTTCTCAAACTTTTCCTTTTCCTTTTCCTTTTTCCAAACTAGGATTACCGTTAATCAGGAAGAGGCAATATAAATAAGGTAAAATAGCTCAGTGACCGTTGTATTTAGTCATTTGTAAAGTAGATATTTTACTTATATATTTGTCATCTAAACCCCTCAAATCATCAAAACATAATATTTTAAACCACTCTAACCATTGACCAAGCCTTTGTGGCACAAATCGGCTGATTAGGACCAGGGCCGGCTTCAGGTTGAAGGACCGAAGCAAGCGCTTTAGGCCTCCAATTTTTGGAGGCCTCATCTTTTTTTAAAGCATTATAGGGTTGTAGGTTTTTTAGATTTTTCTCTTTAGAAAATATCAAATATTTTATAATATTTTCTTCATCACATTTTAATTTCTCTTAAGCTCAAATAGAAATATCACTTTAGAAATTCAAGATTAAAGTTGACAATTAACATTAAAAAAAATTCTTTTAATATTCTCAAATCTAAAAAGAACATCTAATAAATAGAGGTAGCTCAGAAAATCATACCTTCTATTTATTATTTTGATTAATGGACGCGAAAAGAATTAAAGCAACGATTACAGTGGAATCGAAGAAGTTGAAAGATAAGATGTATTTCAATCCGATAAAAAGATTTTATTATTTTACGAAGGGAAAAGGCATCGTTTCCACCCCAAACTATACCCGAAAAGTCTAAGCCACACCTAAACTATACTAGTGATCTATTACACACCTTAACTATAAAAAAGTGATACTTTTTACACCCTGTCAGGCATTACACTACTTGCATGTGATGTGGTGTTTTACACGCGCTGCCACATCAGCACCACATCAGCACCACGTCAGCGCCACGTCAGCATCATCCGAAAAAATAATAAATTTATTATTTTCATAAATTTTTCTTTTTTCTTTTAAATTTAATTTTTTTCTTCTTCTTCACTGCCCAAATCCTCCATGAGGTCAATTTTTTTTTCTTCAATGTACAAATTTTTCAATGCCCAGTCTCTGTTGGTACAACACATTCTCTGCAACCAAAGCAGACTCCAAATTGGTGAAGTGGCTATCATCTAGAAATTCTTCCAAACCAAGGAACTTCAAGCGCAACTTTTAACAATGTTCTTCATCACCTACAAAATTTTTTTTATACTTTTGTCCTCTTTAGCAAACACCAAAGTCGCATTTTTGTTGTCATATTTGAATTGGAAGATGAATGAATTGGAAGGTGAAATTCAAAGAGAGAAGCAAAAAGTTAAAAATCAAAATGCAACAAATGGGATTAAGAAGACATTGAAAATCAAAATTCTCCCAATGGCATAATTTATTATTCAATAGATAATTTTAGAAATCAATTGTACAAAATTCAGTGGGATTAAGATGGCATTTTCGTCAAGTGTTTGATGAAGTGTGGTAAAATTTTTTGAAATTTTCTCGTTTAGATAGAAAATTCAATTTGATTAGAAAATTCAATTTGATTTTGTTCATGATGAAATTGATATTGATTCGATGAAGGTGGAGGATGGGGT
>NW_025841140.1:0-2151 GCF_002878395.1 Capsicum annuum
TACATGTGTATATGTTTTATAGATTAGTATATATATCATTATATTGTGGTATATATCTTGTAGTATATGTTTTATTTAGAATAGTATACATATTTAACTAACGTATAGTCGTATACACGATTACATATGTAATTGTGTATATGTGTATATGTTTTTTAAATTCTAATGTAGTACATACTATATATATAGTGTATATATATTGTTTAACGTATTTAAAATGTATATAGGTGGGTATATATAGTGTATATTGGAGAAAAAACTTTTAATTTTTTTTAGTTTTGATCGAATTTTGGACTGGTTTTGACCGGGTTTAAGCGGGTTGGACCGGATTAGGTTTAGTGGACCAATACCGGATTGTTTTTTTAAAATTTACTGTTGGGCTCGAAACCGGATCAACCCGTTTAACCTGAACCGAAACCGAATCCGACCCACAAACCGGCTAAATGTGACGGGCCCTTTTCGAGTTGACCCATCCCGGCCCAATTAACAGCCCTAGATAAGAGACAAGGACAAAGTTCTGCTCAGAGAAACCACACTTCCAACTCATAGGAGGCTCTTCTTATAACACCATTAGTGTCTAATTAAACTTTCTAAAACGACATCCCAGTGCAGGAAGGCTCTTCTTATGCGCGGGATCTGGGAAAGAACTGGTTCACAAAAATCTATTATATGCATTATTATCTTGCATTTCTGCCAGAGGCTGTTTCCACGGCTTGAACCTGTGACCTCCTAGTCGCATTATAACAACCTAATTAAACTTTCGACTAATTACTCCCCCGTCCCATTTTATGTGTCATTATTTTCTTTTTGGTCCGTCCAAAAAGAATGTCATCTTTCCTTATTTGGTAATAATTTTTAAATACATAATTTCATTTTTATCCTTATTGATCCCACTTAAATTACAAAAAAAGATAGGAGCACATTTTTTAATAAAGGACGATTCGGTAAACATTACCAAGTCTTTCCTTATTTCTTAAATTTTGTGCCTGATCAAATAGCGAAACATAAAATGGAACGGAGGGAGTATTTGTAATTCACTTCTATAACTATATATGAAGTAATTAATTTAGCTGCATGATCTATAGTTTCTTGCTTAATTAATTACTTACGACCCCTAAAAACTAACCTGGCGGCCCTGGTTTATTGCTCGTTTATCTGTGTGGTAACAGTATGTATATAGTTCATCTGCATAATAATATGTATGAACTGATTCACGGCCAAACTGTTCAATCTCCCTTATTGTAAAGAAATGAAAATCTCTCTAAATTATTGAATCTCTTTTACATCATTTTCTTTTAATTTGGCTCTTGTAGGTACTTAATTTTTCGTATCAGCGATATAAGACAGAAAATTAAGTATTTATGTGCACGGACATGATGAAGCTGCACTTTAAAGTAGAAATTGTTTAGATAGGGGGATGGGACCATGTTGCCTGTTCTAATTGGCTTTATCCATGTTTATAGTGTAGGGTTTATAATTATAGAAAATAGATTGATAACCAACAATAACAGGTAAGATTTCTTATTTTGACGATGCATATAACTTACATCCTTATATATCTGAATATTCATAATATGGCAAAAATTTAATTCTAACTAAGAAAGAAAGAAATATAGCGCTCATGTCCTTGGTGTGGTTTCATATGAGTATGGCAGCCTAAAATCCATCTTTGCATGTCCCATCAAGAAATCTATCTTATTTTTAAGACTATAAATTTTATTATTATTGGAGTCCCACATGTTAGAATTTTTGCCTTCATTTTTTTACTATATTTAAATTTTATTTTTTCTTAGAAGGAAAATAAAAGTTACCATAATTACTTTTACTTTTCTTGAAAGAAAAAAAATATAATTTTTTTCCATATTTGGCTAACATCTTTCTTGGAGGAAAGGTTTTGGACATCTATAAATAGAAGATCCCCTTCTCATACCATAACACAATAGAATCCACAATGTAGTCTTTTAAGAGTTTCGTTTAGGGGGGAGATTTTCTCTCTCATTAGTTTTATGCTTTTTAATATTATTTTTAATATTATTTTTAATATTAGGTTTTATATGTAGGCCAATTGGCCAAATCATATAATAAAATTATGTTTTTAGTATTATTTTTCATTGTCATCTTATTTATCGTCTCATTGTTTGCAACTAATGG
>NW_025841141.1:0-1123 GCF_002878395.1 Capsicum annuum
AAATCAACAGGCTCATGGTTGACGAAGATGACAATGTTGATGTTGTTAAGAAGAATGGATATGCTAATGGATATGATCCTTCTTCTCGTTTGTAAAAAAGAGGAGTAAAGATCTAAGAAAATATGTTGCATAGAAATAAGTCAACAGGTAAGAGACAAGAACTTACTGTTGAGCTGTATGGATAAGAGTATCAAAAAATAGGTGTGAATTTAGTTTTTGTTGTTCCTTTTCCCTCTATATCTTCCCTAATCCTCCAATGAAATAGGATCATAACCGTAGGTATATTATAATTTTGTGCAAGTCCTTTTTATTATTTTTTTAATGAAGCAAGAACTTTGATGTTTAATTTCTTGTAGTTTATGTATGGTGGCTCGAGATTTGGTAGTATAAGAATTGAAAAATGATTTGAGTAATAACTCTTTTGGTGTCATGAAAAAGAAGAAAAATGAATTTGGTCTTTTTAAAGAAGGAAGGTGTTTGTCTTAGAATATAATAGTTGTGGTCACTATCTATCCTTTGTATGTGAGAGTTTGTATTTCCGATATATCGAGGATTTGTTACGTTTGCAGCTTTTTTTATTCAGATTGATTGTGTAACTACTTTTTGTGGAAAAAATCAGTGAGATTTATCTAGTCTCTCGTACGTATAAAAATGGTAAATTAATGTATGATATAATTGATTATACGTATAAAACTCTGAATAGTTATTTGAACGAGTTACATTTACGTATCACTAGCGCCAATAATGCCAGCACAATATAGCATGTCCAAAGCTAATTATTTACTTGAAGATTCTGTTGTTTGTTCGTTTTCTTCGTATTGTATAAAGGACTTCAATCTCTAGTGTAATCGAAATTCATATAAATATTTTGCTCTGATAATTAGATCTTTTTAATATAACTTTTGCTACAAGCTTAGGCAATGTTGCTGGTAGCCAACATGGATTAGGCCCAATAGATGTTCACATATTGAGTACCGAGACACAAAAACACAGGAAATTACACACCCAACCAATGACCTTGAAAATAGAGGGTCTTGAACATTCGACCCTTACTTGTTTCACAGACAAATCTTAGCTTCAAGGTCAAAAATCAAGAGTCAAAAGTGTTTACCTATGGGACAAA
>NW_025841142.1:0-1418 GCF_002878395.1 Capsicum annuum
AATACTACTTCATTATGTCATAATTTATGAGATACTTTATAACTCTTGCCTTAGAGGCAAGACTTAGCTCAAAGATTTTCAAACTACAAGTTATGCCCTACGATCAAGACTTGACATTATCACGTTGTACCTTGATTTATGAGATATTTTATAACTCTTGGATTAG
Source organism: Capsicum annuum (assembly GCF_002878395.1). Taxonomy (NCBI): domain Eukaryota; kingdom Viridiplantae; phylum Streptophyta; class Magnoliopsida; order Solanales; family Solanaceae; genus Capsicum; species Capsicum annuum. The sequence goes on from NW_025841142.1 coordinate 167, forward strand.
AGGCAGGAATTATCCCAAAGGTCATTCAAACAACGTCACACCCTTAAATTTACTTCAATGCCAAAGAAAGAAGACATTCTTTGTAGATTATCCAACTTTCTGTTCTTTAGCAAAATATAATAGGAGTTGAGAAAAAGAAATGAAGAAAGAAAAAAGAAAAAAAAATAAAGATTGAAAAAAAAAGAAAAAAAAGAAGAATAAAACATAAAAGAAAATAAAGATTGAGAAAAATAATTATGAGAAAAAATAAAAATAAAGTTTGAGGAAAAAAACTACAAAAAATAAAAATAAAGGTTGGGACAAATGTATAAATAAGAAAAAAATGAGAAATAATAAATAAATAATGTTTGAGAAAAAAAAGGAAAAAGAGAAAAAAATAAAAATAAAGGTTGAGACAAGAAAACAAAGAGAAACAAAAAATAAATAATGTTTGAGAAAAAAAAAAGAAAAAAGAGAGAAAAAAATTAAAAAATAAAAGAAAAATAAAGATTGAGAAAAGAAGACAAAAGAGAAATGAAAAATAAATAATGTTTGAGAAAAAAAGGGAGAGGAAAAAAAATAAAGGTTGAGACAAATGAATTAAAACAAGGAAAAAAAATGAGAAATGAAAAAATAAAAATCAAGGAAAAATAAAAAGAGAGAAACAGAAAGAAGAAAAAATAAAAATAGAAGTTGAGAGGCAAATGAGCATGAAAAATGAAAAAAATATTTGAGGTGTATAGGTAAAAAAAGATGTACTTGTTCTATACATAAACAAAATGAAACACTAGTCTTTAACGATTTTTTTGTAGGGAATAAAAAACAAAGTCACCCACTATCGAGGCCAGTCCATGTACTTTACTGAAAATATTTAATGAAAACACTAGGAATGATTAATGTTGGATATCTATTCTTTAGTTTTGCATAAATAAATAATTTAGTTTTTTTTTAATATTTGGTCATGTAATTAATACTTACTAGACTTATTTTAGTATAACTTAATATTTTTAAATTATGATATATTTATTAGTATAACTTATTAATATGCAATATTTATGTTATAAAATTTTATTATTATTTTTTGTTGAATATTTTATAGTCATAACTCATTTCATATTTCGTGTAATTTTCTTAAGAAACACTTAAAAGATAGTTACATCTTGTTAGGACTACAGAAATATTTGAAACACAAGTTAATTATATGTTTGTTTGAAGACTTTAATGCAAAAAACCTGAAAAAATCTTAGAAATCCAAAAAATCCAAGGTTGAAAA
>NW_025841143.1:0-1057 GCF_002878395.1 Capsicum annuum
TTTTCAACCTACCAAGTCCCAAACATAAAAACTTTCAAAGCAACAAAGCATCTTTAAAGTCCCTACACTTAACCATTTTCAACCTACCAAATCACCAAACATAATTAATTTAAAGAAAAACACCTTTAAAGTCCCAATATTTAACCATTTTGGACCTACCAAGTCACCAAACATAAGAACTTTCAAAACAAAAAAGCACCTTTGAAGTACCTACACTTAACCATTTTCAACCTACCACGTCACCAAATATTACCACTTTCAAAACAAAAAAGAACCTTTAAAGTCCCGACACTTAACCATTTTAAAGCTAGCAAGTCACCATACAAAACGCCTTTAAAAAAAGCACCTTTAAAGACCCTACACTTAACCTTTTTCAACCTACCAAGTCACCAAACATAACCATTTTCAAAGCAGAAAAACACCTTTAATGTTTTTTCACATAACCTTTTTCGATCTACCAACTCACCAAACAAAACAACATTGAAAACGAAAAAACACCTTTAAAGTCGCTACACTTAATCATTGTCAACCTTTCAACTCACCTAACATAACCACTTTTAAAACAAAAAAACCACATTTAAATTCCCTGCACTTAACAATTTTCAACCTACCAAGTTACCCTACATAACAACTTCCAAAAGAATAAAGCATCTTCAAAGTTCCTACACTTAACAATTTAAACCTTCCAAGTTGCCAATCATAACCACTTTAAAAAATAATACCCTTAAAGTCCCTTCATTTAACCATTTTAAACCAAACAAGTTACAAAACATAATCACTTTCAAAATAAAAAAATCGCCTTTAAATTCCCTACTCAACTATTTTCAACCTACCAAGTCACCAAACATAACCACATTCCAAATAAAAAAGGGCTAATATGGTCCATATACTGAACCATTTTAAACCTACCAAGTCGCAAAACATAACCAGTTTCAAAACAAAAAATTATATTCGAAGTCCCTACAATTAACCATTTTCAACCTACCAAGTCACTAAACATAACCACTTACAAAAACACCTTTAACGTCCCTATATTTAACCATTCTCAACCTACCAA
>NW_025841144.1:0-2640 GCF_002878395.1 Capsicum annuum
CCAAGTTGATCCCTACAACTTTATCCAAAATGATTACATATAAAGAATGATAATTCATGTCTTGTATCAGCTTTTTCTGCAATATAAACACTTTTAAACCCATATCGTTATGTACTTCTATCTGCCCTGCATTAGGAGTGATTTGATATTCCAATGGAATACGTTTGATGGTTAAATCCACACTTAAGTGAGATATCAAAATATCGTGCAGCTCAACGAATGTGGCTGATGTGCTCAACAGTATAGCATCAGTGACATATTCTTCGAAATTCTTTTCGTACGTCCATCAACCAGAGTGCTTCACAAGAACTGGTATGCTTCCCATTTCTAAAATACAAAATACACAAACTATTTGATCAAACGGAAGTAAAACAGGCACCAAACATATTATCACATATACACTTATACTCTCAAATTCCCACAAGCAAAACAAAAATACATATGCAGTGTTTACATATATCGCATATAAAATACATATGCAGTGTTAAAACTAAGCATATCAAAAAAATACATCTGGAGCATAACTAATTTGTAATTTGATATGTTACATACAAATTTGTCAAATATCCCTTCTTATAACACGCACTTTTCATATTTACGTACAAACAAAGATACACAACCAACATCTCAATTAAAAAAATACATACACACAAGATTACCTTAAACTAAAATATTTTTTCAAATATACATTTATATATCAAAATTTCTACAACAAAACAAAAAATACATATGCAATATTACCATTAATAATATCAAAAATACATATGCAGTGTTATAATTAAACACATCAAAAATACATATGGACGGAGATATTTTATACTTTTATCTAGGTTCATAGAATATCGTCAACTTCAACAGAAAAATTCTTTCAATCAGTTATCTAGTATTTCAAAAAAAATAATTGAACGTATTTCAATTTGAAAGTTATTTAAAATTATTCTATTTTTAAAACAATCAATATAACAACAAACGATCATCAAAAATAGAGTCGAACACTGACTTTTTTCCCATTGAAACAACTTTAAAGATGAAATTTGCAACAGATACTTGAATTCCAATTTTATTGCTGCCTTGAGTATAACTCTAATTTGTTTTACAATTTTTTTCACAACAGAAAATACATATGCAGTATTACCATTGACAATATCAAAAATACATATGCAGTGTTATAATTAAACACATCAAAAATACATATGGACGAAGATATTTTATACTTTTATCTGGGTTCATAGAATATCGTCAACTTCAACAGAAACATTCGTTCAATCAATAATCTAGTATTTCAAGAAAAAAATTGAATAAATTTCAATTCGAAAGTCGTTTACAATTATTCTATTGTTAAAACAATCAATATAACAACAAACGATCATAAAAAATAGAGTTGAATACTGATTTTTTTTCCATTGAAACAACTTTAAAGATGAAAATTACAACAAATACTTGAATTTCAATTTTACTGTTGTCTTGCTTATAACTCTAATTTGTTTTACAATTTTTCACATACAAATTAACGACGACAATCAAAACTTGATAAGATCAGTAATGGTAAAAAAAAGTGAACTGAATAGCAATAATGGTTATGTATCTTGAACAACAGTAATGGTTGAATTTTCAACTGAAAGTTGAATTCAAATAAATATAACAGATGAATCAACAATTGAATTTGATTCAATTGAATAACTGCTTCATTTTGCAATTGCTGTTAATTTCACATAAGAATCAATTCAATTTGATTAAGCAACATAGGGTTGGTTTGGAAGAAATTGAAAAAAAAAATATGTAGTTGTTAATGGTGAAAAACTAAAATTTGAATTATTTGATTATAACGGATGTCACGTTTTTTAAGTGTTTTAAATGAAAAAGGAATCAACATATTTACTTGATTGGTAATTATACCATATATAGCTCAACTAATTTCAGGTAATTAAGTGCAGTAATTTTTTTGTTGATGTATTTTTACAGCAACATTTTTAAAAAATACAAAATAAAAGTTGCTATAAAATGTAATTATGAAACTGTTGCTATAAAACTAGTAATTAGGCTCTTAAGTATGCTACTTGTGAATTTAACCCTTACCAATTTCCCATAACAGCAGCCCAACAACAATAAAACAAGGGAAAATTTCATAAATAGCAACTATATAGCCTTAATTACAACTTTTCTAGCAAAAGTTTCAAAATTACAAAAAATAGCATTATGTATTTTATATTTGAGTGAACTGTTGCTAGTTAAATACATATACAAAAGAATATTATGTTCCTAAAATAAAAAAAATCAGTTTCAGATATAAATGGTTAAAAACGGCTCCCTAATTTATGGTACAATTAATTGACAGATCCCATTACCTTTTAGAACTCTTTTTTTACATCTACCTAATTTACACCAATTAATTCAAATTCAAACAAATTTTCCATTATCAGAAAAAAATAATCAAAACTAAAATTTTAGATTCAAAACCTCTTCTTAATAGTTAATTTTTCTGATCGGCGTTTATTGTGAAGCACATTTAAAAAGTCGATTGTGCAATTTCAGATATTGATCAACAAAGTTTGTACTATTTGTGGTTTCATTATAATTTTATTGATAAATTTGTTGAAGAAATTTTACCATAAAATCGTAAATTTTGGTGTGATTCTAAGA
>NW_025841145.1:0-1145 GCF_002878395.1 Capsicum annuum
TATATATATATATATATATATATATATATATATATATATTTGAAATGGTTGGAGCCTCGACATCTTTGGCCCTTCCTCGGGTTTCTCTGATTCAAACAACTAACACACACTGGGTCCCTTTCAGTAGGGGAATCTGAACCCATATAGCTCTTGGGTGCACTTAAGATGGATAAAGATACACAGTCCAGGTTAATGGTTTTAAGACTCTTAATCTTAACGGCCCTTACCCTATCCCGGCATATTATATATGTATATATGAATGTGTGCATGTGATTTTAACTAATTTTGAACATGACATTAGTTTATCACTTTCCTAAGTTACATGGCACTGTTTATCCCACTGACCTTCCTAGGACACTACGTCATTTCATGATATAGGGTCGGAAGACACTTCTGTTACCCATGTGCAATGCTAGGTGGATTAGCACGTTCATCGAATAACTGTGAAGTGGTGAGTCTCCATCCTTCGGAAGGCCTTATAATTTCATTATTCTTTTATTATTGATTTAGTACTTATGAATTCTTTTTGGTCATGGTTGGAGACATGTCCCGGTATATTTGGTATTCTGGTTTTAGAGGCTATTGCAGATAAATGTGGGTTGGTTGGTTATTGCTTTGACTCTTAGTTTTCATAGAGTTATCTACTCTTCTTTTATTACTATCTTAGTTGTCTTCCACATCATATTTATTGTTATTTTTGTGTGCTCATAAGGTTAGGCAATGGGGGTGATCTTCGGTCCATGATGGGCTTAGGATACCTGTCACGGTCAGGCCCTAGTTCGGATCGTGACACTTTTTTTCACTTTACTTGACGGTAATATTAATGTGTAATTATTGAGTTAAAGTAATTATTCTCATGATTTAACATGGCGACATCCAAATTGGGATTTTCGATTATAAATAGATTGAGAGTTGAAAAAACTTTGTCATACATTGTGCTACTCATTGTTTCCTTACATCGTTACTCCTAAGAGGAGTTACTTTGATATGATGGACATGATATGAAAAATAATTATACTTAACAAAGTAAGTGTGGTTTGTGAAAAGTATTGATAAATTCATTGATGTTGAAGTGTGTACACAACTTATGAGTTGAGAAATATACTGTATATATACCTATTGCACTAATTTACTTTATTAATATA
>NW_025841146.1:0-1181 GCF_002878395.1 Capsicum annuum
TGCAGGAGCGTTCTAGCATGGTGATACAGCTCAGTGAAGAAAAAGCCCAAGCTGAAGTAGAAATTGAGATGTTGAAGAGTGATATCGAGTCATGTGAAAGGGAAATAAATTCTCTGAAACATGAACTCCAAACTAACTCAAAGGAACTAGAAATTCGTATTGAGGAGAAAAATATGAGCGTACGGTCTGCAGAAGTTGCAAACAAGCAACACCTGGAGGGAGTGAATAAAGTTGCAAAATTGGAAGCAGAGTGTCGGAGATTACGTGGTCTTGGGCGGAAGTAGTTGCCGGGGCCTACAGCCTTGGCCCAGATGAAGCTTGAGGTTGAGAGTTTGGGTAGAGATTATGGGGACAGCCGTGTATAGAAATCCCAAGGAGGAAGGCCCAGTTTGCCAGATTTTTCATTGGATAGTGTGCAGAAGTTCCATAAAGAGAATGAGCAACTTACAGAACGCCTTTTGGCAATGGAGGAGGAAACAAAGATGTTGAAAGAAGCTTTGGCACACTGGAACAGTGAATTACAGACATCCAGGAGTATTTGTGCAAAGACGGCTAGAAAACTTCAAAATTTGGAAGCACAGCTGCAAGCAAATGCTGAACAGAAGAGCCGACAAAAGTCCACCATTCGACGACAGCATTCTGAGGGTTCCTTTACGCATGAAACAAATCACCTTCCAAGATTGGCTTCCATGTCCGAGGATGGAAATGACGATAATGTTAGTTGCTCTAGTTCTTGGACGACAGCATTAATGTCTGAACTCTCCCATGTCAAGAAGGAGAAGAACTTTGACATTTTTAGTCACCTGGATCTCATGGATGACTTTTTGGAGATGGAGAAATTGGCTTATCATTCAAGTGATACAGATGGAACAGTTTTGATTCCTGATAATTCTAAATAATGCAAGAACCGAAACTACCTCCATGCATGTCACCACAAGCCCAGATTCTCAGCTGAAAGAACATAATGAGCCAAGTATATCAGGAAATCAAGAATCTCACAAAGAGGAAGTGTTTTATAACTTCTACAAGCAGTTTTTCTTTTCCTTTGTTTTGCTCCATCTCGCTAAGTTCTGCTTCTTTGATAGAAGTTTCAATCATATTAAAAGATTTGCAAATTAAAATATTATAATAAGCGTAAATGTTACGAAAATATGATATCTAGATGACCTTTAAGTCTCACT
>NW_025841147.1:0-4074 GCF_002878395.1 Capsicum annuum
GACATCTTTAACACTTGGTGGAGTGTAAGACCAGAGAATGATATCCGTAAAATTTTATTGAAGATCACTCCTAGTATCATTTGTTGGGAAATTTGGAAACAATAGTGTTCTTGTAAATTTGGAGGCCAAAGACACTTCTGCTACAGTAAGATGATTTATCAAGCTTTTGGTCTTATCAAATCTGTAATGACGAAATATTTCAAAGACTTGCAAGACATCAATCACTGGCCAACTCTGTGTCTCACAATAAAGAAGCTCTGGCCATTTCAAAAGTTACATCAGGTTACTTGGAGCTTCCCTCAAGCTGACTGTATTAAAATCAATACAGACGGTAGTTACTTACATGAAAGTGGTAAGGCTAGTATTGGTGGAATTGTAAGGAATAGTCGAGGCGATATGGTTATGGCATTTTCCATTTCTGTTAGTAGTAGTAGCAGTAATATGGCAGAGGCGTTGGCAGCCGAGTTTGGAGTGAAATGGTGTGAATATCAAGGATACACTAATTTCACTCACAAACTAGACTCCACGATCATAACCAACATGTTGTACAACAATCTTGTCACTAATATGAAGCTGAAACAAGTTGTGGACAACATCAAAAATATCAAGAATAGAATTGGGATTCAAGTAACTCACCGTTTTCGGGAGGGGAATCAAGTTGCTGACTGGTTAGCCAAATTGGCTTCCACCTCTACGCAAATTCTTATCACTCAGTCCCTTTCTCATCTTCCTAGACAGGCTAGAGGCTTCATCCAATTAGACAAATGGATGTAGACACCTAATTTTGTCCCTCCCGAAGATCAATTTTACCTATTTTTTTTATTCTCGTCTTACCACGTACCCTACCCCCATTTAATTATCCCTTCAAAAAATAACAAACTCCCTAACAAAATAACAACCCTTACCCTAACAAACTTTATCCTAACCAACTCACCATACCCTATACCTTACCCCACTACCCTATCCACGTGAACCCCTCACGTTTCTTCTCCACAAAGAAAGAGAGCAAAACAAACAAAAAGGAAGGGGGCCATATATTTTATTTCCTTTTTTTTAAGAAGACAGCAAAAATAAAAAGGGACCCACTTGAAAGATGCCTTGATTTTCAAAGGCATTAACAATAAAAAGGGAATATACTCCCATTTAACCAAAGAAAATGATCAGGGGGCCAGAGATTATCTTCATCATCCACAGAACAGTATATACTCCCTCACAGTACATCCTCTCCATTTTTTTTCTATCACATACACACACTAACACCCATCGACTTCATCATCAATACCATCTCACACACACACACCACCAGAAAACACCATTGTACCCACATAGAAATTAGAGGGATAGATCGAGAAACGAGGGAAAATAAAGAGAGTGAGACAGATCGGGAAAGAGGTACAGCGAGGGTGAGGTTATTCTGGTGAAAACCTCACCGGAATTGTCACCGAAAAAGCACTGCCAGCCACCCTCTTTCCTTACACATCGCCGAAAAAGCACTTCCAGCCACCCTCTTTCCTTACATGTCGCCGGAAAACACAAAAATAATAGCAAAATCCTCATTGAAATCAGTCTATTTTGGATCGATTTTTGCGATATGTTCACATCCAGCTGGTTTGTTCTGTTGTTGTTTTGTTTGGTCTCATCGGATATCAGTCTTCGCTACTGATTTGAGAATTTGAATCCCGTTCATTTTGATTTTTTCATCGCGATCAATTTCTGGGTTTTAAATTTTGATACTGAGTTTGGAGTTGGATTTCATCGCTGTGGAGGTTCTCTATACGGGTTGTTACCGAGGTTCTGGTTTGAGATTCCGGTGCGGGCTTCATCTCGTTTTATCGAATGATATTTGAAAGCGATATTGAGGTCCAATTCTTTCCTCTCTTTTAATTCTTATGTGATTGTTGAACGTGATTCGGCATGTGAATTGTTGGTGATGTTTGAGTGTTAGATTGGTTAATATTTGTTTGTTCTGATTTGGTGTTTGATTTCCTTGATTATGGATTAATTATGGGGGTCGTGTGATGAAATAATATCTGATTAAGGATTAAAATTGGTTATTTGGGGAATGGGATTGAGAAGTTGATAAAATAGTGAAATTAGATTAATTTTTGTTTATTATTGTTGTTTTCGGAATGAGCTTGAATATTATCGGAACGTGTATAATCATGATGTGTTAAAATAGATAGGCAAATGTAGGTGCGGGTAGGCAAAATTTAGAATTGGTGGATTGTTGGAATGTTTGAAATATGTGATGGAATGGTTTTGTTTTATCGCATTTAATTCAATTATACTCATTTGGCCGGGGAATGCCCCAAAGTACTTGTACTGATTTATCCGGGGAATGCCCCGAGGTATCTTGTACTTGAAAATATTTGTGGTGAATGAGCGAGGCATCGGGTAAAGCACGGGAGCATAGTTAGAATTAGTATAGGTTAGATAGGATTTATTTTCGCATTTTTATATTTGGACTGTATAAATTGGACTGGACACTGTACTTTTGATTCATTTTTGTTTTGTTTGTCTATTTGATTGTTTTATGTGTTTTGTGTGGTTTGTATATTCTTAGTGTCAAAATTAGCCGATACGCTCCACCAAGCGACCGTGGTCGAACAACGGGATCGAGGGGTGCCTACCACCTTCCCCTCGATCAACAGAATTCCTTAGCCGAAATATCTGTTCGCAAACCAGTTTCAAAGAGTCAAATGATTTTGAAAAGGATTTTAAAAGGTGACATGGCACACTGAGTTTATGTCAAGTGGCGACTCAGAATAAAAATGTAAATAATCCCTTTTTGAAACAAATTTTCAATCTTTTGTCACTCAATAAATCAAAACCCTTTCGAAACATTAAAATAGATCTTTTTGGTTGAAAAGGGGTGTGACAGCTCTGGCGACTCTGCTGGAGAGAATTTCAGAATCCGAGCTTCTTCTTTTTTGGAGTTGTATCGGCTTTGTTTGGCATTACGAGTGTATAAGTATTGTTTATGATTTTGTTTGTGTTTTCACTTTTGTGTATTTTCGTTCTCTTTGTTTATAGTATTTATCCTATGTGTTACCGCTTTTATATCTGACAGCATGTGCATAACCTGAGTCATTCTTTCCGCAACAAGTCTCGGAGCGCACATCGTACGCACGAACTCTAGTTGAGTCACCTTTATTTTAGGGGGGAGCCGTTGGATGTATGGAGTAGGTGGAAAGCTAAGCAGCCACTATCGACCATATGCTCCCCTGAACAGCCTTCTTAGTGAACCCCAATGTAGGTCAGCCTTTAGGTTATGCTTATGTGCATCATATTGAAGACCTAGCAGGGCCCACTTGGCCCTTTGTAGGAGACTCACCTCTAAGGCATCCCTACGAGCTAAATGTTGCATCTTTGAGGGTAACGAGGTTAGTTGACCGACTAGTTTGGGCAAAAACATGAGTTAGAAGCAAAGTGTGTAGGCAAGAAATTGTTGAAAAAAAAAAGAAAAAAGAGTGAAGAAAAAAAAGATTTGGTAGTTTTTAGGGTTCTTTATGGCTTTTGTTCTTCACAATTCAAAAATTTTTTAAAAATAATAATAAAATATTTTTTTTACTTTTTGCACTCATTTCCCACAAAGTCAAAAACGTTAAAAAAAATTCCTTTTATTTCTTTAGTAAGCATTCATAATTCGAAAACTCCAAAAATATTTTTTCCTTTCAATAGGAGCTTTGTACACTCTTATATAGTGAAAAAGCCAAAAAGATTTTCCTTCGTAATTGTTGGTGTCAGTTTTAGTTGAAGTGTCTAATTAAAAATCCAAAAAAAAAAATTTTATTTGTTTGTCTTTGGTTGTGTCTCTTAAGTTAGGGTCAATCTATTAGTTAATCATTAATTGTCCAATCTGGATGAACTAAGCACCCCTGATTCTCCTCTCTCGGGAGTGACATACGTAGGCAGCCTATTATAGGTTCGAGGATCTTATTTAAAAAATCCAAAAAAAAAATTCACTTTTCATCTAGAGTAGGTGTTTCATACATGTCTTGAAAATAAAAATACAAAAAAAAAATCTTTAATAGTCGTAGGTTTTATTTTTGGTTGATCTTATTCCAAAAAATT
>NW_025841148.1:0-1688 GCF_002878395.1 Capsicum annuum
TTTTTTTAATTGCTGGCAGTATCACATATATATACTAAGATCATCCAAAACACTAAATTCACCCAACAAAAACCCATAATTATCCACAATTGGAACTCCCAATTTATGTGAATATTTCACTTCTTGATTTTCTGAAATTTTCACCCAAGTCCCCATCATTAATTCTTCCTCACTTTCTTCAACCTCGTTTGATGTATTCGTATTCTCATAAACACTCATTGACGATTTTTCTTCAAACTCATCAGTAACACAAGATTCTTGATCAGATTTTTTAGAAATCTGGCCATTTTTTACTCTTTTAGCCATCACTAATTCTTCGAATTCAAGCTTCTTAGACTTGTAATTTTTTGAAGCGTCTTCAGCCGTAACAAAAGTACCCAACCAAATCATTTTCTTGTTCAATGGGTGTTTAATTTCAGCACAAATTTTCTCATTTTTTTCTCTTACGTACCCCAATAGGGTACAATCTGACACAACTATTCTTTGATATTCTTTTGTAGATTCTTTTGTAGGATTTCATGATCAAATTTTTGAGAGGGAAAAAAGGGGCAATATCTATAAATAACAAAGTATAAAAAAAAGCTTGGGATGTGAAGAAAAAAAGAATAAATAGTGAACACATATATAGGAGTAATTAGAGAACCAATTAAGCAAACTTTTATTCTCTTTCTATTTGGAAAAGGATTTAACAAAATGAGTAAAGTATTGATCGAGAAATTATTGCATATTATTAGTCACTGTATTTATTAGTATCCTAATTTGACACTGAATATTCAAATCTCTATATTTGGTAGAATACTACAATTGGTCCAGCATTAAATGATGAAATACAATTAATTTTGACGTGTCTTATCTTTATCTCACGAGTTTAAATATTATTCACCTTTGTATATAAAAAAAATTTTATTCGACTATGAATAAATTTCTTTTAAAGAATCAATTGATGACATGGCCTGGTTAATTTTATATTTAACTTACTAATATATCTTAAGCTGTAATAATAATGGTGGAAATATCTTCATACTTTGCGATAATTTAATCCTTATCTCTATTTTTTTATCATCCGATATTTCATATCCGTTTTATATCTTGAGTTATAATAATTATGAAAAGATTTTTACACTGTGTATAACTAATAAATTCATACCTCTTTTTTTTTCAGTGGATGTTTTATATTTGTTTTATATCTTAAGTTATTATAATTGTGGAAAGTACTTTATGTTATCTGAATAATTAAATTTTTTTCTCATTTTTTCACTCGATATTTTATATCATTTTGATGCCTCAACTAGTTTGTATTTAAGTCGTGTCTGATTATTTTTTCGTTATTTATATTTTAGGTTGAACTAAACTACTATAATTCATCCCTGCCTACAAATTAGTTGACAATGTTTACAAATCTTACTAACAGAAGTTAATATATTTATATTTATTGTATATTCGCTTAGAATGATTTTAAAAAAGGAAGTACTACTTATCGAGAATTGCAAAATCATAGAACAAAGATCATTAAAAAAAAAAAGCATCTTCTGAAGATTTTTTTCATTCTCAACGCTCGAACTCTGGCAATATAATAAAAAAGTTTTCATAAGGAAATTAATTTAAGTTTCCATCGAGTGTATATGTTTTAGCTTTTATGTATGAACGAATTGAGATAAAATAAGATGAGAAGATCAATTAAAACATGG
>NW_025841149.1:0-1718 GCF_002878395.1 Capsicum annuum
CCTTTAAAGTTCCTACAGTTAAGCATTTTCAAGCAACTAAGTTACCAACCAAACAACATTCAAAACAAAAAATACCCTTTAAAGTTCATACACTTAACCATTTTCAAGCAACTAAGTTACCGACCAAACCACATTCAAAATAAAAAAATTCTCTTTGAAGTTCCTATACTTAACCATTTCCAAGCAACTAAAGTCTCATTCAAAAAAAATAAATACATTTAATGTTCCTACACTTAACCATTTTAACGTAACTAAGTCACCTACCAAACCACATTCAAAACCAACAAAAAATTCCTTTAAAGTTGCTACACTTAACCATTTTCGAATAACTAAGTCACCAACCAAACCACATTCAAAACGAAAAAATTTCCTTTAAAGTTCCTACACTTAACAATTTTCAAGCAAATAAGTCACCAACCAAATCATATTCAAAACAAAAGAAATCCCTTTAAACTTCCTACACTTAACCATTTTCAAGCAACTAAGTCACTAAACAAAGCACATTCAAAACATAAAAAAATCCCTCTTAACGTTCCTCCACTTAACCATTTTCAAGAAACAAAGTCGCCAACCAACCACAATGAAAATAAAAAAATTCTGTTTAAAGTTACGATACTTAACCATTTTCAAGTAACTAAGTCACTAACCAAACCACATTAAAAACAAAAAAATATCCTTTAAAGTTCATACACTTAACCATTTTCAAGCAACTAAGTTATCGACCAAACCACATTCAAAATAAAAAATTTCTCTTTGAAGTTCCTACACTTAACCATTTCAAAGAAACTAAAGTCACATACAAAACCACATTCAAAACAAAAGAAAATCCATTTAAAGTTCCTACACTTAACCATTTTCAAGCAACTAAGTTACCAACCAAACCATATTCAAAACAAAAAATACCCTACAAAGTTCCTAGACTTAACCATTTTCAAGTAACCAAGTCACTAACCAAACCACATTAAAAACAAAAAAATACCCTTTAAAGTTCATACACTTAACCATTTTCAAGCAACTAAGTTATCGACCAAACCACATTCAAAATAAAAAAATTCTCTTTGAAGTTCTACACTTAACCATTTCCAAGAAACTAAAGTCACTTACAAAACCACATTTTAAACAAAAGCAAATCCATTTAAAGTTCCTACACTTAACCATTTTCAAACAACTAAGTCACCACCAAACCACATTCAGAACAAAAAAAATTTCTTTAAAGTTCCTACAATTAACCATTTTCAAGCAAATAAGTCACCAAACAAACAACATTCAAAACAAATAAATCCCCTTCAAAGTTCCAAGACTTAACCATTTTCAAGCAACTAAGTCACCAACCTAAACACATTCAAAACAAAAAAGTTCCCTTTAAAGTTTCAACATTTAACTATTTTCGAGTAACTAAGTCACCAACCAAACCACATTAAAACGAAAAAATTTCCTTTAAAGTTCCTAGACTTAACAATTTTCAAGCAACTAAGTCACCAACCAAACCACATTGAAAATAAAAAAATTCCGTTTAAAGTTACGATACTTAACCATTTTCAAACAACAAAGTCTCCTACCAAACCACATTCAAAACAAAAAAATTTCGGTAAAATTTCCTACACTTAACCATTTCCAAGCAAATAAGTCACCAACGAAACCACATTCAAAACATAAAAATTCCCTTCAAACTTCCTAGACCTAACCATTTTCAAGCAGCTAAGTTACCAACCAAACTA
>NW_025841150.1:0-1225 GCF_002878395.1 Capsicum annuum
TTTTTTTTTTGTTTTTTTTTTTGTACTTATTTTCTTTATCATTTTTTTATTTTATTTTATTTTTTTTGTATTTTCGAAAAATATAACTACTCGAGCACAAGTTATGGATGATAACGTAAATACCACAATTATTTATCATATTTGTAGTCACACCGTTATTTATATATTTGTATTCATTGATACAATTGTATTTATATTTGTATTTTAAAGTTCGCACTTGTATTTGTATTTTATAGTTCATATTTGTATTTGTATTTTATGTTTCGCATTTGTATTTGTATTTGTTAGTTCGCATCATTATTTATATTTTATATAATTTGCATTTGTATTTTGAAGGACTGTTTTGTATTTGTATTTTATAATTGATTGCATATTGTATTGGATTATATTTGTATTGTGGTTTTATTGTGTTTGTATATTTAGATTATATTTGAATTATATTTATATTTGTATTCTATTTTCGGTGATGCCTTTTTATTTTTAAAAAATTATTTTGTATTTGTATCTGTAAGCTAATTGTATATTGTATTCAGCCGTAAATATGTACAATTTATCATTTGCATTTGTATACAAACAAGTAAATGCATTAATTATATTTTCTTGATTCTAAAATATATAAGTATGTAATGTATCATTTGATACAAATGTATCGCTTTGTATTTATATGTCAAAATTATGATTCGTATTTTTATAACTTGATACAAATACAATTACAAACAAATGAAACAAATGATTTTACAAATACAAATAAAATATGTATTTGTATAAAAATTTGAATTGTATTGATTTGTATCAATAAATACAAACAAGTATTCGTAGAAATAAAATCAATCGTTCCTTTTCAATAATCAAAAAATATAAATGATAGTTTGCATTTATATTATATTTTATAGTTCGCACTTCTATTTGTATGTTATAGTTCACATTTGTATTTGTATTTTATAGTTCACACTTATATTTTTGTTTGTTAGTTCGCACAAATAAAAAGAAAGAGAAAAAATGAAGAGAAAAAGAAGAGAGGAAAAAATACAAAAAGGAGAAAAAAAAAAAAGGAAAAAAAAAAAGAAAAGAATAATGAAAAAATGAAAAAAAAATGGAAAAGAAAAAAGTGAAAATAGAACAAAGAGAAAACAGAAAAAAGAAAAGAAAAAATGAAGAAAAAAGGTAAAAAAGAAACAAAAAAAAAGAGTAATAGAAAATAGAGAAAGAGAAAAACTACATAACA
>NW_025841151.1:0-2831 GCF_002878395.1 Capsicum annuum
TTTGTAGAGCCATTGAGTTCTCCTCTAAATTTCCTAATGAAATAACTGATAAAACTTAACTTCAGAGATTTTTAGGAAGTCTCAATTATGTTGCAGATTTTATTCCTAAAATTAGGCAGGTTTGTGAACCTCTTTACAAAAGACTCAAGAAAACCCCAGTTCCTTGGAGTCTTGACCAAACCGATGCAGTCATCCAAATCAAAAACTTGGTCCAGAACCTTCCGTGCTTAGGTATACCTAACCCTGAAGCCTTAATGATAGTCGAAACTGATGCGTCAGATATTGGGTATGGGGGTAAACGGAAACAAAAGATCAACGAAAGTTCTCCGGAACAGTTAGTCAGATTCACATCCGGAATATGGAATTCTGCACAGAAAAACTACAGCACTGTTAAAAAGGAAATTTTATCTATAGTGCTATGTGTCACAAAATTTCAAGATGACCTTGTTAATAAGGAATTTTTGCTTAGGGTAGATTGTAAATCTGCTAAAGAAATTTTGCAAAAAGACGTTAAAAATCTTGTTTCAAAACAAATATTTGCTAGATGGCAAGCTCTCCTATCTAGCTTTGATTTTCAAATTGAGTTTATTAAAGGAGAAAATAATTCCCTTCCCGATTTTCTAACAAGAGAATTTTTACAGGGCCAAAATGAGACCCTCCACACTGGGCAAAGTCCTAGCAAAAGCAGACAAGAACAAACAAGGATGGCTAGACCATTCCATCTTCCATCCGCATTGACAAACCCTTTAAGACCATCAGTCCCTCAGAGGCCTACATTAAAGACGGAGCTTCAGACACCGTTCCAAAACAAATACTCAGCTTTGGCAGAATTTCCAAAGCTCCCTCCACCAATGCCAAGTAAATTGGTAGATTTGAAAACAAATAAGCCTTTTGATAAAGGGCAATCATCCAGTACATCGGTCCAATCCAAACAAAGCTACGCTATGAAGGCTCTGGAGACCTTTGCACAGGCCGTAGATCCCACGGCGATCACTCCAAAACAAACCCCTCCAGTCAGAGAAGAATTCAAATTTATTACCAAACAGGTAATGCCAATCATTGCTTTAGACAAAGCATATGAGGGATACCCATTAGAACAGCTAATCAAGCCTGTTTATAATGACAAAAATTTTGTGGATACGGAAAATCCTCTTAAAACAACAAGGTATTATGAGGCCATCCTCGTTGACACTGATTCAATCGAGGTCGAACATTCTATGAATGAACGGAATCCGGAATACATTGATTATTCGAGATTCACTATTCAAAGGATACTAACTCCCTTCAACTGGTTTGCAGATCACCTGCACAAACCAATTGCACTATCTATGCCTCATAGGCCACAAACTTATAATAGGTACGACTATAAGTCGGCATGGTTTAATTTCTTATATGTCAGACCAGGCCACACCTGGTTTATTAAATACTGTCCAGCAATGGTAGATGCCATTATCCCTAGATGGTTTTATGAATGGTGGATCTACTTTGGAGGAATCAAAGAAATCCTTCCCCAACAATTCATTAACCGATTTACGGATTTCTGTACCAAAGAAGGGTGTGCAACCCTCCCCGAGCACATTCAGATGTGCATGTTCTTTATCAAAAAGCGAGTTTCTTATATTATTTCTTGGAACTTTGCTAAAGGGGTACAAGACTGTATCAAATACTTATCCAAAGAGATAAAAGTTAAAGGTTGGACTCCCAAGCCAGCAGCACCAAAAACTCCAGACAAGGAGAAATCAGCAACAACTTCCTCAACCACGGCCTCTCACAATAAGAAAGCCCTCAAGGAAAAATTAAAGAAGGCTTTACAGGATATGGAAAGCCAAGAAGCCAATGAAGAAGAAGTATTACAAATTCTAGAAGAAGCTTCCTCAACAGGAAGTAGTGACCATAATGGCGATGTGCTCAATCCTAAAGGAATAGCTATGGCCTATTTGGACCCCTATTGAGAATAGGGAAATGCCCCTTTAAAAGTAGAGGTTCAAAGAACCAGAATTACTTTTGAAAGGGCAATTTACTATTCATAATAAGAATCCAAAAGCCACTTGCTTTTCCAAAGGAGAAAAGACATTGTCCTGACAGAAGGCCCTCTAATCAGCTTTTCTAAAAGCTAAAGGAATCTAATGCTTTTCCAAAGAAGAAAAGACACTGCCCTGACAGAAGATCCTCTAAACAGCTTTTCAAAAGCATGTCCACTCAAGACAGGAATCTACTTTTAGAGATTAAATCTAAGCCTTACAAATGTACACACCAGATGTATAATCTAGATCTTTCCTGTCTATATAAGGCAGCTTGTAATCTAGGAGAAGGCATCAGATAATTTACCCACTCTAGAAAATTCTCTCCTACCCAATCTCTTGTAAACTATTTTGTAATGTTTTCATTGAAGTTCTAATAAACTTGTAAGTTGTTTAAATCATTTCTTTTATTTTACATATTGTTTCTCTCTAATTCTAAAGATTATACTCACGATCTGTTTTTGTGGCTGCTGGAATTGTACCCATTAGTCGATAGTATACTCTATATATTATCGCAATTTCTCGAGTGTTATCCTGGATGCTGAATAACTCGTTGTATTTGAGACCGGTCCAAATAGGCCATAGCTATTCCTTTAGGATTGAGCATATCTCCATTATTGTCACTACTTCCTGTTGAGGAAGCTTCTTCTAGAAGTTGTAATACTTCTTCTTCATTGGATTCTTGGCTTTCCATATCCTGTAAAGCCTTCTTTAATTTTTCCTTGAGGGCCTTCTTATTGTGAGAGGCCGTGGTTGAGGAAGTTGTTGCTGATTTCTCCTTGTCTGGAGTTTTTGGTGCTGCTGGCTTGG
>NW_025841152.1:0-1506 GCF_002878395.1 Capsicum annuum
GGAACTTTATCCAACACCATGAAATGGGGTACTTCATCATCCCTCGGCCTCTTTTCACTCCTTTCAACTGAGTTCATATTGCCCTATAGGATAATGATGGCAAATAAGAATTCTATTCTAAACCTCCTAAAGCAGGATAAAAATAATTTTTGAAAGAAGTTGACGAGATGACACAGAATAAGATTTCAAAATGAGCATGAGAAAATAATAACTGACAAAACGGGAAGTATCGAAGTCTTCTCAAACATCCTAGAGTAGAGACAATAATTTGATGACGTTTGAACCAGACAGATCAGAAATAATTAAATTATTAAGATAAAATAGTGGACCAAATTATTTAAAATGTTTGACAAAAATGGTCTCTATGATATTCCTGAGAAATATTTTTAAACCAAAGAAAACAGACATAACGAGACCACGACGTTAAAACAACTTAATCTTGACACAAAAAAAAAAGTTCTACGTAAAATCTTATATATTTTCTAAAATAAATCTTTAAAATTTTTTATTTAACCCCTTTTTCAGATCGATTAATTCACTTAAAAGCCGGTCAACATTCGATATGGCGTTTCCTATAATGCAACAAGTAGCACATAAAATGTACATGATGGTCTCAAAAGGTGACACCTGACCTAGACGGACCCGACCCCAGGGTCGAGCCCCACTAAGTCAAAAATACACATGATACAAATAGAACGCAGTCTATTAGGGATAGCCATGTCTAAGTCCAGTTATGTTAGGTTTAACCTGGTGGAGTTAGGTATCTAGACTGTCAATGAAACGAGCGGACAACTCGAGTCGGCAAGGGACAGCTTTACCGGTAGCAGGGCTTTCTGGCCTCACTGTTGGTCCCTTTCCGTCCTAAGTCATGGGTGACTACAGAATCCTTCCCAAGAGCGTTGCCGCATCTCTGGTATCTCAAGCTCGGGAGCGTATACCGCATCTTCGAATATACAGTATCTCAGAAGACTCAGATGTGTGTGCGAGAGAAGACCATTTATATTGTAATTCAAATAATATCAAAGCGATAAACATGTAGGCAAAGAACACATTTAGGCCAACAATATACAGTATCAAAATTAAATAAAGCCAATTAAGTCAATATAAAAGCTCGAATTCTGTTAATTCCCCAGTAGAGTCTCCATCTGTCACACCCCCGATTTTTCACCGCATCCGACCCCGCTAGGGAGTTGGTTTTGGAGAAAATGGGTTTTTCCAATTAAAGTGACGTTTTGAAAAGGGATTACTTTACTTACAGAGTCGCCACTTGGAATTGAGTTTGGGTGTTCCAAGTCACCTTATTGAATCCCTATTCAAAAAGGAAATGACTCTTTTAATTTTTATTTTTTGATCTGCGAACTAGAAATCCGGATAAGGAATTCTGTTGACCGAGGAGAAGGTGTTAGGCCCCCTCGAGTCCCGTGGTTCTAGCACGGTCGCTTTAATGACTTACGTCCGACTTAAATTAATCTTTTGGATACATAATATTTGTCAGCCTAAAAGCTA
>NW_025841153.1:0-4009 GCF_002878395.1 Capsicum annuum
AATCACTGAAGAAACACGTTGAAGAACCTGGTCCTCAGTACAGAATCCAGCTAAGAGTTTTAGCGTTGATTTTTAGAGTTGTTCATTGTGTTTGAGCTATTCATGTAATATTAGTTTCAGTGTGTTATAAACTGAATTAGGAGCTAGTCTTCGAGTTGGGGAAAACTCAGAGACTTTGGGAACACATACCTTGGGAGGTATGTGTAGTTAGGAATTAGAGTTTATAATTCCTAGTTATTGATTTATAGGGATTAGAGTTTATAATTCCTAGTTGTTGAGTTATAGGAATTAGAGTTTATAATTTCTATTTGTTGGTTACAAGAGTTTTGTAATCAATCGTTGTTGAGACTTAGAATTTTTTTAGTGAAGTTGGGGTTAAATCCTGTAGAGATGCAGGTCGTGATTTTTTACACCTTTTGAGTTGGGTGTTTTCCACGTAAAAATCATTGTGTTCTTTACTTTCTGTTTACTGCTTCCTTGAAACACGTCAGTGGAACACATCAGGCAACACGTTCCATCGATAAGAAAAAGTTAGACAAAAATAAGAAAATCAGTAGGGCACGAATTCTTAACAATATTCATGGAAAGCCACGATGTGTGTACCAAAATATTTTCAAATTATCTTCTAACATGCGTTAATTATTCCACAATGATCACTTTTCCTAATCATGTTTATACAATTAATTATTTAGCACATCCTAACACAAGGTCAATATTAAAATGTTCTGATTAGTTGATTGGATAAGAAGACAACGAAGACGATAACAACAAACAAATAAAGGAAAACGAACAAAAACAAGTAAAGGATAAATGGAAAGATAGATTGTCACAAAGAGATAAAGAGAGGACAACCAAATGGTATATCAAATCCTAAGACCTTCCTATCAATTACTATAAACACCAATCTCTTATGAGGTGGAATGGAATCCCATGCAACCCACATTTCTTAACAATTCATAAAGCTTCCAACAAGCTTCAATAAAACAATCTCAAGTGTATACATTCATTCAAATTCAACCATATCTAAAATGAAGGTCCTAGCTATTTATAGGCCAAATGCCACTTATTACAACTTGGGCTCTAAAGTGACCCTAAATGTTAATTGGGCCGAAAAAAACCCAGAAGCCTAATACTCATGCTATGAGTCCAATTAAAAATTAAAGTCAATCTTTGGTATTAGAGTCGGACTTGATTTCATTCCCACGGAGACAATTTTGGGTCTCGTTGTCTTGAAAAATTAAAAAATCACAACAATATTCACTATTCATGTTTTTGGATTTAGGTCAAATTTCTAGTCTTTGATTTTGTTGTTTCTGTTGTTTATTAGTGTTAGATTCTTATTTTCTAACACTAGTAGAGTCTAAATATTTAATTTGAGCTTCATCGAAGATATATTGAAGATTCTATCATTGCTGGAAGCTTGAATTTGAAGAAATTGAAAATGGGGTTTGAAATCTGAAAATTTTGATGAGGAATTTGAGTATAATGATGCTTGGAATGCGATTAGAAGGTGAAGAGCCTAGGTTTAAAATTTCATCGCATTCCGATCAAGGGTTGAAGAGTTGAAAATTTTTTGAGTTAATGGTGTTCTTGAGAAGATTCAAATCTTCATTTTGAATTTTCTTCAAAAAGTAGTGTTTGATCCTCAAAAGTGATGAAAAAGGTGTGAAAAAATATTGGTACAAAACACCTTTTGAAGATCCTAAACAGAGGACAAAGGGGGACCATTTGGAAGTACAAAAGTACAACTCTGAAGTTGTTGGGCGGGTGACTTGCGCCTAGTATGTGTTGGGTCTGTCGCTGACCTGCTGCAGCACCCCAGACACAGGTCAAACCAGTAGAGCAGCCCCCTCCTGCGTCCAACCTTCCCTCAACCTGCACCCCATCTTCTTCCACATCTCAAGGTGTGCAAAGGCTGCCAACACACTTCCAATGCACCTCAACCTTGTTCCAATGCATTTCAACTATCAAAACACTTCATTTGCTCAGGTTCAATTCATTAAATTCATATCTTAAATCCCCCTTTCATCTCTTTGATTCTTAACACTAATTAAAAACTAACACTAAAACTACTTAGTTGTTTAATTAGTTCTCGTCTGTTCTTCTTTCGTATCCTAATTCCTTGTGTCTTTTCTTTCATTTGTGTCTTGTTTTTCTTAGTTTAACATTTGAATTCAAGTCTTTACTTCTTAATTGAGTCAATTTGTTTACTTTTAAATGAGTCATCCATAGTTACTTCATCTTCTTTCTACCATATACTGAGCCATGGGTGGAGCAACCCTTGATACTCTTATGGAAGCTCTCTTGAGAATGCAACAAACTGTGGATAAAATAAACGGAACAATGACACAAATTGAAGATAAATTGGCGAGCATGGATAACCGACTCATTAACCTAACAACTATCACTACACCGGGGTTCATCCATCAAAATTTTGCCCCAAGACCTCAAGAACATGTTTCCTTAACCCAAACAAATACAAACTAAGCTCCACAAAATATTGTGCCACCACTCAAAATACCCTTATACAAAGACCCTTTCCTTTCTTAGGTCCACTAACCATTATCCTAGCATTTTACCTAGTGTCACTCCTTTCTTTGTGCTGGTTCATGACCAAACAACTTCAAAGAAAGATGGAAGGAAAGTGCCTAATGAAAATGAGCTTGAAGTAGTAATGGAGTTCTTACCAAAGGATTTCAAGCTTGAAAAGTGTGACGACAAGTCGATAAAAGAGTTGGATTCGGGGACTAATTCTTTTCAAGAAGGAAGGATGATACAAGTCGAACTGACTCCACTCTTTTGTTGGGAGCTTATCGATTAGTTGAGAAACATAGGTTGCGAGTGAATTAGCTTCACTCGGGATCTTCGTAAGAGAATTGGTGCTTGTAGTTGGATTACATTAGAGGGACTCAATTTAGTATATTGTGGTTTGCTTATGTTCCTTCTCCTGTGTCATTCTATCTATACTTTACTTTTATTATTTTCATTTCCTTGTTTTGTGTTTTGTATTTAGTATTTTCCTTTATTTTCATGTTGTTTCTTTTTTCATATTTTGGTTCATATCATTAGTGGATTGCTGAAAATAAAAGGCATTTTACATTACCAGAAAGTGAGGATTTGACGACATTTAGTTAGTAACATTTAAAAAAAATATTGAGAAATAAAGAGTTTTTCGACATTTGATTCAAAATGTCAAAAAAACAACACATTTGATACAAAATTTAACAAAACAATGACAATTTATACGAAATGACAAAAAAGTGATATTTATACTGAATGTGAAAAAAATAATAGCATTTTATACCACATATCGTAAAAACAATGTCATTCCATACTAAATGTCGTAAAACAACAATATTTGATGCATAATATCAAATTTTTTTATATTTTGTATTAAATATCAGTTTATTACTCGATATATCGATATTTACAACGATGGTTTATCACTATCCAATTTCTTGAGTCATGATAGCATCTACTATAATCCACCAGTAGGTAAGCCAAATTATATCTCAAAACAAAAAAGTAACGGATTAACCGGCGAAAGACATGAAAATAAAAACTAAAGGCATTCAAACAAGTTTTTATAGGCATTCAAACAAAACACGAAGTAACTAAAAGAAATGGTAAATAGATACAAACATATTATACAACAGAGGGAGGAGGAAAAAATACAAAAAATGAGATCCCCATGACCTGGTAAGATCGAAATAATAGCCACTAAATCAAAATAGAGTACTAGACAGAGTCAAATATACATCATATTCTTAGAATGTACAAAAAGACATCCAAAAATAGCAGAAGAAGGTGGATCAATTGCAAACTGGAAAAGCTCACCCTATCTTCGAATTAGCAGCTAGCCCGAGGATAAAGTTAGATGCAGTGATTTGTATTCGGATCTGTATCAAGAAAACGATTCAGAAGTGTAGCATGAGTATCAAAACTACGGATACTCAGAAGGGGCATCATAGGCCGACTGAGCTAAATCACAGTAAAAGTATAATAAATT
>NW_025841154.1:0-1551 GCF_002878395.1 Capsicum annuum
CTAACCTTAAACCAACAATTTAGTGCATATTTGTATGTATAACATAACGATATAAAATATTTAAATTTAAGAATATTAAATAAAAATTAAAAAAATATAAAAATAACATGGGGACATTAGAAAAATTGCCCAAAATGTAACAGATAAGTAACAACCGTAAAACATGCATATTAGAATGAAGTAACCTTAAAATAATAATTGAGTGCATATTTGTACAAATAATGTAATGATATAAAATATTTAAATTTATGGATATTAAATAAAAATTTGAAAAAAATAACGTGGCGATGGGACATTAGGGAAATCGTCCCAACGTATGAGGTAACATTGAAATATATTTTTTTAAAGAAATTAGATCGGGTATGTAACGAAATGAGTATGCAACGCTGAGGAAGACAGATGAACGTCAGGAAAATATTAGGATGATCGATTATAGGTTTATGCTCTTTTGATTTTGGCACGGTGCCTTGGTGTGTTGGTGCATTGGTGCCTTGGTGACATGGTGCCATGTGGCCTTAGTGCCTTGGTGACATAGTCCCTTGGTGCCATAGTGCCATGGTGCCTTGGTGCATTGGTGCATGGTGCCATGGTGACATGGTGCCATGATGCCTTGGTGCCTTAGTGCCATGGTGCCATGGTGACTTGGTGCCATGGTGCCTTGTTGCCATGGTGCCATGGTGCCTTATTGCCATGGTGCCTTGGTGCCATGGTTCCATGGTGCCTTGGTACCATGGTGCTACGGTGCCATGGTGCCACGATTCCTTGGTTCCTTCGTTCCGTGGTTCCTTTGTGCCATGGTGCCATGGTGCCATGGTTCCATGGTTTCATGGTGCCATGGTGCCTTGGTTCCATGGTTCCACGGTGCCATGGTGCCACGGTGCCTTGGTGCCTTGGTGCCTTGATGCCACGGTGCATGGTGCACGATGCATGGTGCCATGGTGTCAGGGTGCCTTGGTGTCATGGTGCCATGGTGCCTTGTTGCACGGTGCCCATGGTGGTTTGGGGGCGAAGGTGTCGGTGCACGGATATCCAACTTGACAAAGACACCACCATGGTTGGCCACTATATGTCCGTCGGCATTTGTCTTTGGACGTGTCTCTAATATTGCACTCAATGGTCATGAAAAACCCTAATTATGACATGCCTTCATGCACCGACGTTGTTCTCGGTGTGTCGCTGATCACTTAAGCCACACTCCACATCACAAAAAACCTTTAGTTACGATGCCTTTTTTTATGCAAAAGGCCACTTGATATCATATACTTAAATGTTTGGAATGAAACGCACGTGGTACTTGAAAAATAAAAGGCTAACTCGGGTAAGATGAACTCACAACACTTAGTGGGATTTTCCAAGGACGGAGGCACAAACCTCCTTTGGAGATGGGTGGAAAAATGATTGGATTGGAGGGGGATGGACGAACCGGAGCGACAAAGGGCTAAATCTCAGTGGATCGTGGCAACAAGACCACTCTGCCACTTACAATACCCCATTGCATATTTAAGTTCTCTGCACAGGATTCTACTCACCGCTCGATGGAAATTGTACTTC
>NW_025841155.1:0-1143 GCF_002878395.1 Capsicum annuum
TGTATTGCTTAATACTCTGAGCAATCTCTTGAGTAAGTAAAATATTATGAGTAATTAATCTACCTTTAACAAAACCACTTTGATTATCAGAGATTATCCTACCCAACAGGGGATTAAGCCTATTAGCAAGAATTTTGGAAATAATTTTACAAGTGAAATTACTCAAACTAATAGGTGTAAGTTCAGAAAAATTAGATGGAGAATCTATTTTAGGAATAAGAATCAGGCAAGTGTGTAAATTAAACTTAGACAAGTTCTTCCCCCTAAAGAAATCCTGAACATAGTTCTTAATATCGTTTTGAATAATATCCTAGCAACTATGAAAAAACTTACCAGCATATCCATCAGGCCCTGCGGCACTTGCCGCACTCATACTGAGTTCATCGGAAGTTGTACGGTTTGTTGTTGCTGAGAATTGAGATAAGAACACAAAAGCCATAGTTTTGGTCGTCAGGTAATAACATTCTTAATCTTTCATTTCGTTTAAACAAAGTTGTTACTTTGCTCTTCTTCTTCATTGTTTTAATGTATTATTACTATTTTTTTTTGTAGTGGGTTTTTGATTTACTGACGAGAGTGTTAATGAAAATTGAATTTTGGTAGAACAATTTGTTAAGTACTTTGAGAGGTATCGAGAGATAATAGACTTGGTGATTACGAAAAATAGGCATGCAGGTAGACCTAGAGGTTCTAGGTTCATCATTTATGCAGAGCCAACCGTTGTAGACACTGTTATAGCCAAAAGCCATATTATCAATGACAAACTTGTAGACACTGTTATATCCCAAAACCATATTATCAATGACAAACAACTGAGTAGTTTAGCTTCTGATTTTTTGTACCTCCTCCTTTCATGTTCAATTGATGTTGAATTAGAGTTGTGAGATATTATAAAACTATGCTCAACTTTGTTGACTACCTGTAATATATACACACACTTTAGTTAGTCATGCTTTCGGTAGAGGGTCTATGGGAAACAACCTCTCTATCTCTAAGTAGGGGTAACGTATGTATATAGGATTACACTGGGAATATTGTTGTTCTAAGCCGAGTGACTATTGCAAGCAACCTCTCTATCTCTATCTCTTTCTCATCTGATACTGAATGACATGTTGAAGGTTTGGCAGGACTATCATACACTCG
>NW_025841156.1:0-1889 GCF_002878395.1 Capsicum annuum
CACTGAAAGCTAACTGAAACTTAAAGGGAAAATTGTATAACGTCTTGTAACGATATCATATCGAGAAAAGACTTGCAGCGTTGGAAAGCCAACTTAGTGACTATTATTTGAAGGGTCTAGATCTTGAAATTTTTGGGGCATTAAAATATATCCCTCTCTGGATCATTAATCCCTGAATAAAACTGTCTGAACTGGATTCCTAGAAAAACTGAGATCATGCACAGAACTCTTATGAGATGAATCATGACTAAATATTTGAATTTGAGACTTGATGCATGGACTAAACTAAATTGGTGACTTTATACTATGATAAGAACATGCCTGGATGGATGAGATAGGAAGGTGTGATTTAAGTAATTAAGGAAACTATTACGTCAAGCTGAAATTGGATTTGTAGAGAAAAGATAAGGGTACTTAGCTCGCATATCAGTTTCTGCTTCCTAAGTATCTCCCTCAACTAACTAATTTATCCATAAAACTTTCACTAAGGCAAATTATTTATTTCTTAACCAATGGATCTAATGATCAAGGATCTTAATAGGGACTTCTTCGTAGGAGAGGCTATCTTCCACGTCCACACATTCTAAAGAAACTACTGAAGCTATATCATCAATGCTTTTCTTTAACAAAGCAATATGAAACACGTGATACACTAATGCTAACACTGCAGGCAACTCTAACTCATAGGCTTCCTTCCCAAAATGGCTAAAAATCATAGCAGGGAGTGAGCTTTCCTTTCTTACAAATTTCTTCAGTACTTTATGGGAAAAATTTTCAAATACACCAAGTCATCAACATCAAGTTCAAACTCCCTTCTTATCATATCTAAATAGGATTTTTGTTGACTCTGGGCTGTCTTCAACCTCTCTTGGATCAACTGAACTTTCTCCATCGCCTCATACATTAATTTTGGCCCTATCAAAGCAGCTTTACTAAACTCAGACCAACCAATAGGAGACCTACACCTCTTACCATAAAGAGCCTCAAATGGAGCCATCTAAATGTGTAATGCCTGGACCTTAAAGTTTTTTTTTTAATTTTGAGCTCACTAACTTAGTTATAAATAGACCCTATGAGTCATTGGGTATCCTGATGAGTTATTGGGATGAGTCATAACCAAAATAGTATATTTATGGCTAGATTCTTCTCTGAGTTCAAGTGACTCACTAAAATCCATAAGGATATATTGGAAGTTGTTAGGTGTAATCATAGGGTGTCCAGTGTATACCCTAATTTAGGTTTTGTTTTGACTACGGCTGGACACTATGAGTAATAGGGCCCCATTATGATTAATGTGGATAAGCCGTAAGATCAATAGTGTAGGGTGACTTAGTGGTACTCTCTTGGTTATGACTCATGGTGATGAGTCGTAAGGAGTGTCTACAAGTTAAGGGTTAACCCATAGTCAAAGGCGTCACTTTTTTCAACTTATAAGTTAAGGGCATCCTAGACATTTTACTCTTAACTAAATTGAAACCCACATCTTATAACCCGTTTAGGGTGTCATTAGCTCTTAGAAATAATCCAAGTAACTTCTCAAGAACTCTAATAGGCTATCTGAATTTCCTCAAACAAGTCAAGCTATGGTTTCATCAAGTTGGTCAATTAAGGGCTCAAGGGTCGATTTATCGCAAAATCTCTTAGTGTTTAAGGCATGCTACTCTTCCTTCATTTATAATCGATTAAAGTCATGTGTTTT
Source organism: Capsicum annuum (assembly GCF_002878395.1). Classification (NCBI taxonomy): domain Eukaryota; kingdom Viridiplantae; phylum Streptophyta; class Magnoliopsida; order Solanales; family Solanaceae; genus Capsicum; species Capsicum annuum. Next base: position 1,700 of record NW_025841156.1, read on the forward strand.
AAAGTAATGTTCATGAGATGTTTGTGATGGTTTTAAAATAAAGGTTGGGTTTTTTGAAAGTTTATGAATTGAACAATGTTTCTTGTAGTTTATAAATGATTTTCACGCTTTAATTAAGGTTTTGAGATCGGTGCATGTGTATGGTGAATGAACTAGAGAATTGTGATTTTCCCAAACTTGTGACTTTTGA
>NW_025841157.1:0-12565 GCF_002878395.1 Capsicum annuum
CTTAATGAAATAAGGGTCTTCTTAAACATGCAACTTGTATTTGAAGAATAGCTTCTTTTCACACATAAATATTTTCTTCATAATTTTATTTTCTTTCAATTTGTTCCTTGTACTTTCACTTTACCTTGCTAGTGATTGTCAAGTCTTCCTTCCAAATTCCCAACACAATGACTTGATGTGATGTTCTTGAGCTCCTCAGCTTTCCTTGACGTACGCATGCATCAAAAGGTGAGAGCTGAAAATGATATATTAATTGTGAATAGGGTAAAGAATCTGAATTACCAGCTAATTATAGAGGACATTGTCACATCCCTTTTTCTTCGAGGGATCGAGGTCGAAGGATTTTTCCAATTAAAGTGACAGTTTTGAATAGGGATTAATTTATTACAGAGTCGCCACTTGGAATTGAGTTATGGTGTTCCAAGTCACCTTTTTGAATCCCTAATCAAAAGGAAATGACTCTTTATTATGGTCTGCGAAAACAGAAGTCTGGGTAAGGAATTTTGTTGACCGAGGAGAAGGTATGCGGCACCCCTCGAATCCTGTGGTTCTAGCACGGTCGCTTTTACCGACTTATCTTGACTTAAACTATTTTGAATAAATTGTGTTAAGGCCTAAATTTGTTCAATTTTATTATACCAAAAATAGATATCTACGTCTCTTATATTAAATAAATTGATGAAAAATAATTTTAAAAGCTATATATCAAGGCGCGTTATTGCATCTTTAAATTTTTAAATATCTCAAAAAGATGCGTACGCCGCATTCTTAACTGAGACGAATATTTAAACGGGTCTAAAAAAATAGCATTATAAGCTTTAATACTTGAAATGTCATCTAACTTTAACTATAAACTTGAATAAAATTCATTTAGGGTAATTAACTAATTTAACAAAATAATTAATAAGATTTATTAATAACGATGAATGAAATTAAAAATAAATAAAATAAAATAAAAGATAATAAAATATATATAAAGATACCCATGTCCATTTCAAACAAAAAAAAAAGTTTCTTTTAAATATTTTTGCTATTTATAAATCAAAAGAACCATATCAATAATAAGTCATGCTTACATTTTCCATAAATTGATAATTGATCTTCCAGTTAAAAGAAAAACCCCCAAAAATTTCCTTCTAATACATATTAAATATTTACCAAGAAAACCTTTAAACAATGCTCACAGGATGAATTCTTTAATTCTGGAAGACAACTTATTTATGGCATCACGGCGGCAGTAACGAGTTTGCCGGATTCGAAGCAACGACGGGGAGGGGAAAGGGTGTCGATCGACGGGGAAAAGAAAGATGGGGACAGCGGTGCAGCGGCATGGCGGTGGATGGTGGAGGCGCAACTGGCGCCCTTCATGGTGACTGATCCAGCGAGTTTAACCGGTTTTTCGGCGGATCTGACTTTTGAGAGGGGGCGGGGAAAAATAGCAGCGGTTGTTATCCACTGCAGATGAAGCTGTCACCAGTCGAAGAACAGAAAAACCGTGGCTGAAGAGAGTAGTACCCTTAGCTTGGATTGTTATACCTAGCCGTTAAATCTGTTAAGTAACTGTAGTTTCTATTTATGGTTAAGTTCTTTTTTTATTTTGGGTCCCTAAGTTAATTTAAATACACTTAGGAATCTACAATTGTTCAAGGGTCCCTTTGTAGTCCAAGGAATATTCTTGCAGAGGTAGTACAATTTCAGGCTTATCCCTTAAGGATTAGGATGAGTCAGCTAGGGTTGACATACTATAAATTGTAATGAGTCATTTCTATTTTCACTATCATATATGAAAAATATCTTAGCCGTAATTAGTTCTTAACTTAGTTCTCAGTCTAGCTTAGTTCCATTTCTATAATTTATCTGGCTATTATTCCACTGGAACACTGTCCTATTATCTCTTGTTAATTGTTCTGCAACATTTGGTATTAGAGAACTTTTTTTAGCTCTGTGGGATAGCAATGTCTACAGATATGGATGAAATTAAGTCAATGTTTGAAAGGATAACGATGAAGATTGCCAACTTTAATGTTAGACAGAATCAATTGGAGGCTCAACATTAAAAGGCTTTGGTTGAGTTGAAGGAATCTATAGAAGAAACTAGAAGGTTCGATCGGGGTAGGAGTACTGACATGCAAGATGGAGGTGGTGAGGTTTATACCCCTTCAGGGAATCCCATGGCTTGGTTACCTCCTTCTACTGGAAGACCTCCAATGCCCTCTTGTTCTCCAGCTATAGTTCACGCGGGGGTGGGATCTATGCCTTAATATGCAGCAACCATGGGACCAGTTCCACAGCTGGCCCAAGTTGGACAAACATCAGGAGGAACATCTGGAGTTGACAGAAACAATGGTCCACCAATTCAGGCTCAGTATCATGCTGGAGATCCAACAATGTCTAGGATGACCAAGCTAGAGTTCCCTAGATTTAATGGTACTCAGCTAAGAACTTGGCTTTGCAAGGTAGAACAATTCTTTCCTTGGACAAGGTAGATTATAATTTAAGAGTTAAAGTAGCATCTATCCATTTTGATGATATGACCATTGAGTGGCATTTGGCTTATGTAAGGAGTAGGGCTCATCTACCTCCTCCTTCATGGGAAGAACATGTTTATGCCTTGATGGATAGATTTGGGGATGAGTTGAAATTAGTAAAGCAAACTAGATCGGTAGAAGAGTATCAGAAGGAGTTTGACAGAATCATGACTAGGTTGACTCTACCTCCTGAGTATGCTATTAGTGCCTATATCTCTGAGTTAAAACCAGAGATTGGGTTTGCTGTCAAGAATCACAGACCCCATTCCCTTCCCCAAGCCTATCAATTATCCCGGAACACAGAATTGCAAGTTAATGCTCAACTCAAATTGACCAGGTCTACAATGTATAGTGGGAGTACTAGTCAGAGTAAGGGGTCATCTCTTGGGACTAGTCACAGGGGTTGAACCTATAGAAAAGATTATCAACCACCAAAAAGAGATAACATTGTGGATCTCAATAAAAGCAACACTAAGAGGCTTACTCCAGCTGAGATGAGTGAGAAGAGACAAAAGGGACTTTGCTTCTTTTGTGAGGAAAAGTTTGCCCCTGGCCACAAGTGCAGCACTTCTAAGCAACTTTATTTGTTGGAAATGGATGATGGGGAGGTATAGGAAGAAGAAACACAGCCTGAAGAACCAGTTGTGACTGAAATAGAGGTAGGAGTAGAGGAGAAATGTGAAATATCCATTCATACCTTGAATGGACTTCCTGGATTTCACACACTAAGAGTGAAAGGGTACAGTGAGAAGAAACCTCTCAATATCTTAGTTGACCCAGGAAGTACTCACAATTTTATAGATGGTGAAGTTTCTAGACAGTTGGGGTTGGAAGTGATATCAGTGAAACCTTAGTCTATCAATGTTGTTGATGGGGGAAACAAGCAAACCAATGAGATGTGTAGAGGTTTCACATGGATGATGCAAGGAACTACTTTTATTGACAGTTTCCTACTTCTTCCCTTGAGATCTTGTGATATGATTTTGGGAGTGCAGTGGTTGTTGCCATTAGGTGATCTTCAGCTCAACTTCCAGAAACTTACACTATCTTTTATGTATCAGGACCAGAAGGTACAGTTACAAGGAGTCAAGGAAAGCACCAAGATAGTGGATGCAAGGGGGTTGGACAAGATGACTCACAATAGTGGTCATTTGTTCATGATCAAGGTTTTACCAGCAGAATCCCTCACTAAAAAAGAATCAGCAGATATCCACCCTGAAATTGTGACCTTGATCGAGGAATTTCACATGTTGTTTGGGCACCCTCAACAACTCCCTCCATCCAGGGCCACATTTGATCACATGATTCCACTACAAAGGGGCACTAATTTTATAAACACTAGACCCTACAGGTATTCATCAAGACAGGACATAATTGAAAAACTGGTACAAGAGATGTTGGATCAAGGCATAGTACAGCCTAGTTATAGCCCTTATGCCTTACCAGTGGTGCTAGTAGGTAAGAAGGATGGCTCTTAGAGGCCGTGTGTGGATTATAGAGCCCTAAATAAGATCACTATCAAGGATAAATTCCCTATCCCCATTGTTGAGGAACTGTTGGATGAGTTGAGGGGTTTCAAGGTGTACACTAAGCTTGACTTGAGGTCAGGCTACCATCAGATAAGGATGGCTCGAGAAGTCGTGCAGAAGACTGCTTTCAGGACATATTCTGGTCACTATGAGTACTTAGTAATTCTTTTTGGCCTCACTAATGCCCCCTCAAGTTTCCAAGGTCTCATGAATTATGTTTTCAAAGTAGACCTTAGGAAATTCATCCTAGTTTTCTTTGATGACATTCTTGTTTACAGCAGAAACATGGAAGAGCATTTGCAGCACTTGAGAATTATGTTTGACCTACTCATCAAACATCATCTTTTTGATAGGAAGGGCAAATATTCTTTTGGTGCTACCAGGGTGGAATACTTAGGGCATTTCATCTCTGCAGAAGGTGTAACCACTGACCCTAAGAAGATTGAAGTTGTGTAAAAGTGGCCTGCTCCTAAGTTCGTTAAGGAACAAAGAGGATTCTTGGGTCTAGCTGGCTATTACAAGAGATTCATTAAGAGGTATGGTTGGATAAGCAAGCCTCTTACTGAACTTCTAAAAAAAGAAGGGTTCATTTGGAGTGATAAGGCTACACAGGCTTTCAATCAACTTAAGAAAGCTTTAACACATGCACCTGTACTCAGCTTGCCTAGTAGTACATGCTAATTTATGGTAGAAACTGATGCATGTGACATTGGTATAGGTGCAATATTGATGCAGGAAGGGCATCCTCTAGCATACCTGAGCAAGGGGTTATCATTAAGACATCAGGGTCTATCTGTTTATGACAAATAGCTCTTGGCTCTGGTTTTGGCAGTAACCAAATGGTCACAATACTTGTTGGGAAGACAGTTTGTTGTAAGGACAGATCAAAAGGCTCTTAAGTTTTTACTTAATCAAAAGCTTCATACTGGTACTCAGATGAAGTGGATAGCAAAGCTTATGCAGTTTGATTTTCAGAGTGAATACAAGAAAGGAAGAGAGAATAAAGCTGCTAATTCCCTCTCAAGAGTACCAGCTGCTTACTTGTTTCTATTATCAGTAATCCCTGTGGGAACCAATCTCTTCCAGAGGATCAAGGCAAGTTGGGATGAGGATGAAAAACTCAAGGAACTAATCCAAAAACTGATAGACTAAGATAAAGATCAAAAGGGTTTCACCTACTATAACCAGCAACTCAGGAGATATGAAAGGTTAGTGATAGGGAAGGATGAGCAACTCAGGCATGGCATTATGCAGTTGTGGCATGATGCTCCTAGTGGTGGTCATTCTAGAATGGAAAATACTTACAGGAGGCTGTCACACATGTTCTATTGGTAAAAGCTAAGAGAGGATGTTAACAATTATGTCAGGAGTTGTTCCATATGCCAAAGGAGTAAATATGATACAATAGCATCACCTGGCTTTCTACAACCCTTGGTAATCCCTACTTCTGCTTGGTCCAACATTAGCATGGACTTCATTGATGAGTTGCCAAAGACTAAGGGTAAGACTACCATCATGGTATTGGTATATAGATTGACCAAAAGTGGCCACTTCATAGCCCTCAGTCATCCTTACACACCTGTGATTGTAGCTCAAGTTTTCCTTGATCAAGTTTTTAAACTACATGGCATGCTTGAGAATATAGTCAGTGATAGGGACCCCATTTTCCTTAGAAGGTTTTGGCAAGAGTTGTTCTCAGCACATGGAGTAACCTTGAGTACTTCAACTACGTACCACCCTCAATCTGATGGCCAAAAAGAGGTGCTCAACAGAACCTTAGAGACATAATTAAGATGCTTTTGTTCTGATAATTAATCAGATTGGTCCCTGTACTTACCTATGGCAGAGTGGTGGTACAACACCATATTTCATTCAGCTATCCAGACCACCCCTTACAAGGCCCTATATGGTCAACCACCACTACTTCATCTCCCTTACATCGCAGGAGAAGTTATAGATGAAGAGGTGGATAGGAGCTTACTTACCAGGGAACTCAAATCTCAAATGCTCCAATATCATTTGGGAAGGGAACAACAAAGGATACAGTCCTTATCTAACACAGGAAAAAGTGACAGACAACTGGAAGTAGGAGATTGGGTGTACCTCAAAATACAACCATACAGATAAGTCACCCTCTTTAATCAGGCTTTCACCAAACTATCAGCCAAGTTTTATGGACCTTACCAGATCATTCAAAGGGTGGGGTCAGTGGCCTACAAATTGTCTCTACCACCTCAAGTGTCAATCCACCCCACCTTTCATGTTTCTCAGCTAAAACCTTATCATAAGGTCCCTAGCCACTTCACTCACCCCCCAATTATTGATCCAGCCAGTGCTTGCTGTGAGGAACCGAAAAATATACTAGAAAGAAGGATGATAAAGAGGGGAAACAATGCCATCCCTCAACTTTTGATTCACTGGAAGAACATGACCAAGGAGCATGCCACATGAGAAGATTATCAAGTGATAAAGATCAGATTTCCATCATTCTTCCTTGAGGACAAGGAAGTTTGAAGGAAGGAGAAATGATGCAGATGAAGCTGTCACCAGCTGAAGAACAGGAAAATTGTGGCTAAAGAGAGTAGTACCCTTAGCTTGCATTGTTGTACCTAGCCGTTAAATCTGTTAAGTAACTGTAGTTTATATTTATGGTTAAGTTCTTTTTTTATTTTGGGTCTCTAATTTAATTTAAATACACATTAGGAATCCACAATTGTTCAAGGGTCCTTTTGTAGTCTAAGGAACATTCCTGCAGAGGTAGTACAATTTCAGGCTTATCCCTTAAGGATTAGGATGAGTCAGCTAGGGTTGACATACTATAAATTGTAATGAGTCATTTCTATTTTCACTATCATATATGAAAAATATCTTAGCCGTAATTAGTTCCTAGCTTAGTTCTCAGTCTAGCTTAGTTCCATTTTTACAATTTACCTGGCTATTATTCCACTGGAACACTGTCCCATTACCTCTTGTTAATTGTTCTGCAACAGATTTCCGGTGAGATTCAGTCGGCGATGGGATGTCGGGAAGAGAGAGAGAGGGGAAAAAAAACTTCACTACTGGTTTGGATTTTTCGGAGACAATTCGTCTTAACCGTGACGAACTAGTGAATAGAAGTGTTTTCCGGCATCAAATTCGATGAGGATTTTCGCTAGAAACATCTTCTCACTGTCATCTCTTTTGATCTCTCTCTTTCTTTTGCTCTCTAATTCATCTGATTTTAGTATTTTTTCTTTCCGTTTATTCGAATTTCCTCACAATTTTTGATACGCTATGTGTATTGTTGTATATCTACTTCTTCAATGAATACAAATGTTGGTGTATGCAATCTGTAGTGTATGTAAATTGAAAGACAGTGTGTAGTCATGTATACATCAAACAACGTATCAATTTTCTTTTCGTCTATTTCTCTTTTTCGTTTCAAATTTTAACTTTAACAAAATTACAACAACACAGTTTTTTTTTACACTCAGAACATAAATAAATATATTATAACTTAATCAAATAGCATGCAATAATAAGAAACCCACATAATCAACTAACTATGCTTACTAAATATTGCATAAAGCAACTTAACGATCATTTTTATAAATGCATTTATAAATAAACTCATAATATGAGTGGTATAGGATAATAATAATAAAACTGTGATTGATTCAAACGGAATAATGAAACAAGCAACAATCGTCATCGAAAACTTGAACACGAACCCGACTTCAACTTCACCGTTTTCCTCTCTGATTTCTTAAAGAAAAAAAAATTTACTGTCTTTTTCTTTACTCTGATTTTTAGTATCTGACTTCCTAGAATCTTTTGTCTCTGAGAATGGAAAAAGTTTTCTTACATATAGAAAAAAAATGGGAGGGAATAATTATTATTTTAGGGGGGAATAGTTATTTTTTTAGGCTGATAGAGATAGGATTTAATAATAATAATAATAATAATAATAATAATAATAATAATAAATAAAGATAATAAATAATAATAATAATAATAAATATAAATATAATTATTTTTTATATTTAACAAAACATAATAAAAATTTATAAATAGCCAAAATAAATATAATAAGATGATATTTAAAATACTAATTTATTTATTAAAATTTAGAAAACAAAAATATATATTTTTTTTTGAATTTTTGTATTATTATTTAAGAAAAAATTAGAATAAAATAGAATAAAATATATCAAAATTAACTTTATTTAATTATTGATTTTTTAACTAAATATTTATTAAAATTAAAATAAAATAAAAAATTCAATAATATTATACCAAATATAAATATTTAATATCAAAAATAAGTTAAAATTCGAGGAAGATCAAAAATCACGTGTCTACGGACATGAACATCAAAGATATGACAAAAGAACATGTAGTACCTTACCTCCATGCTAAATCATTAATGAAGTTTCAGACAATGTCCAACGAATGAATCATTGAATAGTTACTCTATTATTAGCATACCATCAAAATGCTTCATTCCAGAAACTTTCAAGGTACTTTTATTAAAGAGGGAATGTGGATTTTTAATTCGATCCTAATTTTTTGTCTCATGGATTCAAGACAACTAAATCCTTAAAAAAAATTCATACCCTGCATAAACAACCTTGTTATGTTATATGAGCTGAAGGACTAGTATGATTGATGATACTATCGATTGATGTCAAATAAAAATACTTTTTTGTGTTCTCTATTAAAACATATGTTCTTTCCTTAATTTTGTTGTTGTTGCTTTGTTTAATGTGGAATTGAACATCTTTCATGTTCTTTTATTAGTTTGACTTGAATGACAGAATAAAAAGTCTTCAGAATTATAACTCTTGAAGAAATAATTAAGGCATTCATGAAGTAGGTTTCTTCATAGAATCCTTTTTTGTTCTCTTCTTTTTTTTTTTTTTTTTAAATCAACACTAAGTTATTCAAAGTATTTACTCTGTCATCCAAATCAAGCAAACAAAAATTCATGAAAGATGTGCAATTCTCATTAAAAAAAAGTAAAAACAACAAAACTAAGAAGAGAGTATATACTTCAACAAAGTTGAAAAACACTAGAAAGATTTACGAGTTGACAACTACCAAAAATAACATCAACGACACTAATTCTTCGGGTCATGCAACATAACAAGACTATTTATGTAGGTATAAATCTTCTCTGAAAATTTAGTTGTTCAGGACTCATGAAACAAAACTTTAGAATTAGATTGAAAATTCACATTTTCTCTTTGATAAAAATAGCTTTAAAGTTTTTTGAACGAAGTACTTTGCTATTATGATAATAATGGAATAACTATTCAGTAGATTTATTCTTTGGACACTGCATGAAACTTTATTAATGACTTAGCGAGGAGAAAAGACACTACATATTTCTTGGCCACATATTTGATATTCATATTCTATATAATCACCAAATATTTCAAATTCTTCATTTCATTACAGTTACTATATTATTAGAGGCCGCTTATTAGGTTTCTTAAGTTAACTCTTGAACTACTTCCTGATACATCTATAATAATGGGTAAATCATTTTTATTTATTTATTACCACATAATAATTATATCACAAGGTATATTTTTAAATACAATGCTACATTAATTAACAAGAACTCAAATCATAATATGTAATTAAAAACTTTAATATACTTACCTCATTGTCACCTATACTTGTCAACCCATGAATTTTTGATGAATAGAAATCATCAAATGAATACTACTCTCCTCTTTCAAATTATTTTGCTTGACTCAAAAATTAATTAATGTTGATGTAAAATTTGATTATAGAATCTCTAATTGTTTATCTTAAATTTAATATCTAAAAATTCGTTCACATTCAAAAGATAAAAATATATACATTATTTCTAGGATCTAAAAATTGGGTAAAAGGATTAAGTGAAAATTACTCTTTTATATTTTTAAGATTTACTTTTTATCTAGCGATCATCAAACAACAAATAGTTCAATCAAGAAATTTGAAACCCTTAGAACCATAATCTCACATGATTGATCAAATCGTATGAGACATATGATTTATAAGAAATTAAAGAAAAGACTTTAACTAGTTGGCAAGATGTAAACAAATAAACAAATTCATATACAATACTACAAAATGAAATCACAACATTAATTCTACAATTTATAAGAAAATCTATATATAAAAATGAATTTTACATTTTTTATTTTCTATTTTTATTTTTGTCCGAAACTTATATTAATTTAAGGACAAGATTGAAAATTTTACCTTGAATAATGATGCTGACACCATAGAGAAATTCATTTTCCAATGAATTTTGTTTCCTGCTAAAGAATTACAAAGATTTAATCAAACTCAATTACATTGATCGATGAAAATAATATAAACACACACACACATAACATACACAAACATATAATTCATTAAAAATAAAAGAATATATATATAAATTTAAATGTCGCATACCTTTCAAGAAGAAGAGAAGAATGAAACTGAATTACATCTTCATAGGTTTTATAGAGGAAACTATATGCCTAGAAAAGGCATAGTCATTAATTTTAGTTTGACTCACTTTTAATTCTAACTGATACTAATAAAGTATAATAAAGGCATAGTCATTAATTTTTATTTGACTCACTTATAATTCTATTGATTGATACTCCGTTACTAAATACTTGTCACTATTTTGGTTTGCATTTTCTTAAGAAAAAAATTAATTACAGGCTAAATTGATTAAATTGTCCTTATTAATTAATTTTTTCTATTTAATACTTCTCTTTTTTGCACTACATTAAACATCTCCTCATATTTATGACTAATAGTAAATGTGAAAAAAATAAATAATTATGTCTTAATTTTTTAAAATGACAAGTATTATGAAATACAACAACAACAACAAATCTAGTATATTTTCACCTAGTGGGGTCTGGGGAGGGTAGAATGTACGCAATCCATACCACGACTTCTAAACAAGTATTATGAAATATCTATTTTTAATAAGAACGATAAAGATTTAGGAATGAAGAGTAATAATGTACACTAAAGCCATAATGATTAATAAATGTGTTAAATTTGAAAAACATAAGAGAATCGCGTATGAACAACCAAAAGCCTTGTATGACTGATATCGTAAATTAATTATAATCATACTTGATATGACTAAATACTTAGATATTATAGTGTGAAATTGCTAAGACAACACTTGATTAATAGAGCATTCTATTTGGATATCTATGATGTAAGAAATATATGTAATTATTATAATTTAAAGTTTGACAGAAATGTTAAAACTTGACCAAGTTTCTTTATAAATATTTAAAATTTATATTTAATTAATGGTGTCACAATTTATGGAAAAATTTAAACTATATTTTGTTTTAAAATGTCAAATATGACTTAAAACTTAATGTAAGGAATATATGAAATTAAAAAAATGTGGTCTGAGAGGGGTCATTCGCAACTTTTCAGGTGATTGGATCGCGGATTTTTCTGCCACGGACCATAGCCATTGCCATACACTGGCTGAACTTGAAGTCTTAAAAATTGATCTTGATTTAGCCATTGCACACAATCTTTTACCTATTATTATTAAAACTGACTCGGTGGAGGTAATCCAATTGTTACAGTATCCTACCATGCCGTTTACTGATATTTTATCTCAATGCAGGTCAATATTGAAGAGCATGGGGAATCCAGTGGTACAACATAACTTTCGGGAGGCTAACAAAGTAGTAGATAGTTTGGCCCGTGCAAGTTTCTCCTTTTCCCAGTTTGGTGAAGTAATTTATCTCCAGTTTCCTCCGTCTTCAGTCGTTGTACATCAGCAAAATGATGTTGATGATGTTGTTAGTGATCGTTTTGTGTCCTGGTCGCTGTTTAATAACCTCTTATGTCTAGGAAATCAGTCTATTTTATCTCATGTAAATAGCAATGCTAAGCCTATTACTACTATAATTACTGTATGTAATTCCATCAGTTTAGTGGCCTCTCACAGAAGAGTGATCCCTATTTTGTAATGACTCTCTCTTTCTCTCTATATATATAATATTAAAAGTGTGAACAACCTTAAGTGATTTGAATTTTTTACCCTTCATTAAAATACTACGCAATAGATAAAATTATCTTTGCACTTATTTTCTCTAATTATTATTTAATTAAATTAAAATCCTATAAAGTTAAGGACTCCTAAAATTTATTTTTAGACAAAATCATCTTTTCACTTTTTTTCATCAATAAATATTATTATTAAATATTGACTATAATAAATATATTAAAAATTAAATTGAAAGAGAAACCTTTCCCACAAAATCGGCTTCCTTATTTTATGGTAATGTTTTTTTTTTTTTCCTTTTTGGCTGTTATGATTTCTACTTGCCAAATATAGGTGTAACTGAATAATCGCCAAAAGAATAACAACTTTTATTAATTTTCTGAAGTTATTGAACAGTTTTTATTAATTTTCTTTAAGTTATTTTTGAGTAGTTATATATGGTTAAAAAATCGTACATTGACCATTGAGATTTGGGTTCAGTTTGCAAC
>NW_025841158.1:0-1464 GCF_002878395.1 Capsicum annuum
CAAGAAGATAGAAAAAAACAAAGTAACCGTTGATAGGGAAAAAAGAGTGGTTTTGAATATTTAATTTAGAAAATTAAATTAAAGAAGAAAATATCTTAGCTACTAGTCCATGATTGGAATTTGAAGAACGTAGGGTCATATATATTTAGTGATTGCGTGGGAATAGTGTGTGTGTTATGTGTTGCCTCGAATTTATCCATCCTCTCTCTTATCAACTTTTAATGCAAACAGAGGAAAAAGATGATGAGAAGTTGAAATAGAAGGAGAGGCGACAAAGAAGCAAAGTGGATATAGGTGGCAGATATTTGGGACAGACCGTAGCAAGAGAGAAAAAACGAGTGTTGTGATCTTTAATTTATATCTATAATAGATAAATTTATCTATAATTTATAATATATTAATATTGTGAATAATTTTAAAAATATTATTTAATTTTTTTATTTTTTATTAAATATTGTTTTGTAGATAAAATTATTATTTTATTATTTTTTTAATAATGAAAAATTAAAAATTAATTAAATATATTTATAGAAAAATTTTTACTTATTAAAAGCAATTAGAATTAATGATAAATAATACTTTTTTCATTAGTTAAAAAATTTAAATCAACTAAATTTGATTTTAGAGAGATTTAAAAAATCTAAGAGTAAATCTAAAAGTGTTAGAATAAAAAAAAATTAATAAGTATCAAATTTTTAAAAGTTTTAAATAAGTAAATAAAAATATAATCAATGATTTGTAAAGATTTGATTTTAAAAATAAGAAAAAAAATATAAAAGAAATAATCATATTACAAATATTGTTCGAATCGATGCGTCTCTCTTAGCCTCTGACAGCAAGGGAAAGAGGTAGTGTTGATCCATCAACCACTTGAGATTTCTGGTAATAAAATATATATGTGTTTACACTAAAATATATGTTTATGTTTATATTATTATATTGAAGTTTGAAAAATATTTGAAAAGTGATTTAAACTTTTTATATTTCATTAAATATCTTCATAACAAATAAAATTATTTAATTTTAAATATTTAAATATTATACGTATGAGACACACATATTAAAATTAATATAACAAAATAACTATATTAATCATTTCTGCATTTACATTTTTGGAAGGAAAGAGAAAATTACTGTACATAATTGCGGTGGAGTTAGTGACGTGTGGCGCATACTTAATTAGAGATTTTAAATTTTAAATTAAGTTAATTGAATTAATTTTGTATAGGAAAAAGCTTATTCTTGATAGTGTTTGACTCGAATAAGGATTAATTGGACCTCAACGCATCTATCAGACAAAATAAAAAATTAGAAAAAAAAAATATCAAAAGAATCTGTATTAGGTGGAAAATAATGAGGACACGTGGAATGAACAAGAGAGTTAGAAAATAAGGTAGTCATGAGAAGTGTAACGATATCGAAGGCATAGTTGGAGGAGCCTGCACTTGATAAAAGATCCAGAAT
>NW_025841159.1:0-1092 GCF_002878395.1 Capsicum annuum
CAATACGTACCGGGAGGTATCGTATCTAATTCATCCGCTTCCGATGATGTTGACGAAGTCTTCGATTTCCGTGTGTCTATAAATAAATTCTCCAAGGGAATGCTAATTGAACTATCCACATTCTCCGATGACTCATCTTTAACTTTCTTATAATCCAATTCATCGTTTAGCAATAGGTCACGGTTGAAAACATGGAAAATTAGCTGAAATTTAGTTTGACCATCATAGATGAATTCCACGGTTGAGGTATCCAGACTTTCACAGACTAAAGAGAATTCAAAATCGTCCTCGCCGTCGAAGCTATCGCTCTCCTCCGCCTGAAATTCATCAGAGGCTTTAGCGGCAATTTCTGATAAATATCCAAAATTGTTAAAGCTGGGGCATAAATATTCATCTTGCATGTTTGTTTTACTATGCTTGAATATGAAGAGAGAGAATTGTTTGTTTGTGAATGTGACTTTGTTCTCTCCTCTACTGGGATTTTATTTATATATCGAGTTGTCAAGTACACTTTCCTTGATGTAAAAGGGCCCACTATTTCAAACGTGTGCTTCTAGAACTCTTGGAATTTTTTCTCTTTTTTAATCATGTATGAACTTGGTAAGTACGTAGATATATTAAAATCTTCTAGTTTCTCGACTCATATGTATCATTATTTCCTTTTTAATTCATGTAAAAAAAATATTATCTTTTCTTATTTAGTAACTATTTAAATATATAATTTTACTTTTATCCTTATTGGTTCCATTTAATTAAAAAAAATATATTAGCACATTTTTTTATAAAGGATAATTTGATAAACATTACAAAGTCTTTCCTTATTTCTTAAATTTCATACCCGGTCAAATGACGACACATAAAATGAGATGGAGGGATTAAGTTCTTCTTGGTTACTTCTTTCTTTTTTTTTTTCTTTTTTTTTTGGGAATTGTTTTCTTTTCTTGCCAAGTTCTTTTATCACATATTACGTTATTTAGCTCTTTTGTCACATGTTACGTCACTTAGTTTTATTAAATAAGTTTTTTTTTTTTTAGTTCACTTTTGCGTTGAACTTCTTCTAGATATTATTGCAAATTATTAGAAAGAGAACGA
>NW_025841160.1:0-1567 GCF_002878395.1 Capsicum annuum
GGTAGTGGACTGGACGGCGGCTACGGTCAGCAAATTTCTTCATTTTGTGGGCTGCTTTGTCAAGATACGACCTTGCCATATCGACTTGTTCCTCCCAAGCCTTTGCCATATGATAAGCACCCGGATTCCTCATTCCGGCGTTGACCGGTAAGGATTGTGGAGTGTTTGGTTGCTGCCCCGTTGCAAGCTCGAATGGACTACGACACGTGGACTCACTCCGTTGCAAATTGTATAAGAATTGGGCCGTGTCGAGCAACCGTGACCAGTCCCTTTGATTGGCACTAACAAAGTGCCTTAAGTAGCACTCGAGTAATCCATTGACTCGTTCCGTTTGCCCGTCGGTTTGGGGATAGAAGCTGGTTGAAAAGTGCAGCTCTGACCCCAACAAGCTGAATAATTCCTTCCAAAATGCCCCCGTGAATCGCGGGTCTCGATCACTAATGATATGCCTAGGTACGCCCCAAAGTTTAACTACGTCTTTGAGAAACAATCGGGCTGACTCCTTGGCTTTGCAATTCGACGTGGCAGCTGAGAATGTTGCATATTTAGAGAAGCGATCAACGACGACCATGTTTGTTCCGCAACCCTCCGAGTTCGGCAAACATGTGATAAAGTCCATGGTGACGCTGTCCCATGGTTTCTCCACGGTGGGCAGCGGTTCAAGTAATCCACCGGGTGCCTTGTTTCCACCCTGTCTTGTTGACAAACAAGGCAAGTGCGAACGTATACTTCTATGTCATCCCTCATACGAGGCCAATAATAAGTTGCTTCTAACAAAGCCATGGTTCGCTTCTGTCCCGGATGACCAGCCCATGTCGTGTCATGGCCCTCCTTGATCAACAAGCGCCTAAGATTTTTCCATCTAGGCACATACACTCGCCTTCCGGTGGTGTATAATAATCCGTCCTCTTCCCAAAACTTTTAGGTCTTGCCTTTGCGTGCCAAATCAAGAAGTTGTTTGGCAACCGGATCATATTCCATCCCTTCCTTGATGGTATCCAGTACACCACAGCTGGTCGTGCTTAACAGTGCCGACAAAACAACCTTGCGGCTTAATGCATCGGCCACAACGTTTGCCTTTCCCGGTTTGTACTCCAATGAGTAATCAAACTCCACCAAGAAGTTTTACCATCGAGCCTGCTTAGGCGAGAGTTTCTTTTGTGATTGGAAGTAGCTGGTCGCTACGTTATCCGTCTTGACAATGAAATGAGCCCCCAACAAATAGTGACGCCATGTCCTTAGGCAATGGACGATGGCCGTCATCTCCTTTTCGTGGACTATGTAGCGCCGCTCTGCTTTATTCAATTTTCTACTTTCAAACGCTATCGGATGGCCCTCTTGCGTTAGGACACCACCAATAGCAAAGTCGGATGCATTCGTTTGCACCTCAAACAGTTTCGTGAAGTCCGATAAAGCCAAAACCGGTTCCTTGAGGATGGCTGCCTTGAGGTTGTCGAATGCCCCTTGACACGAAATAATCTCATACCGTATGCAGAGGGATTCCATGGAGGCACGTTGGGCCAAGAGGTGTGGTCATCGTGCGATGCTGTTTGAGTGGAACCACAAA
>NW_025841161.1:0-1268 GCF_002878395.1 Capsicum annuum
AATCTTGGAAGGTGATTTGTTTCATGCGTAAAGGAACCCTCAGAATGCTGTCGTCGAATGGTGGACTTTTGTCAGCTCTTCTGTTCAGCATTTGCTTGCAGCTGTGCTTCCAAATTTTGAAGCTTGCTGGCCGTCTTTGCACAAATACTCCTGGATGTCTGTAATTCACTGTTCCGGTGTGCCAAAGCTTCTTTCAACATCTTTGTTTCCTCCTCCATTACCAAAAGGCGTTCTGTAATTTGCTAATTCTCTTTATGGAACTTCTGCACACTATCCAATGAAAAATCTAGCCAACTGGGCCTTCCTCCTTGGGATTTCTTTACACGGCTGTCCCCATAATCTCTACCCAAACTCTCAACGTCAAGCTTCATCTGGTTCAAGGATGTAGGCCCAGGCAACTTCTTCCGCACAAGACCACGTAATCTCCGACACTCTGCTTCCAATTTTGCAACTTTCTTCACTCCCTCCAGGTGTTGCTTGTTTGCAACTTCTGCAGACCGTACGCTCATATTTTTCTCCTCAATACAAATTTCTAGTTCCTTTGAGTTTATTTGGAGTTCATATTTCAGAGAATTTATTTCCATTTCACATGACTCGATATTGCTCTTCAACATCTCATTTTCTGCTTCAGCTTGGGTTTTTTCTTCACTGAGCTGTATCACCATGCTAGAACGCTCCTGCAAAGATCTTGAGAGTGCAGAATTTTCCACTGCAGACCTGAGTAACTGTTGGTCCAGGTTAGCTAATTTTGCTTCAAACTCATGCTTCATTTTGTCAAACTGCTTGGTTTTATTCTGAATCACATCATGCAGCTTCTGTTCATGTTCTTCTTTCAAATTTCGTATCTACCGCATGCACTCCTTCAGTGCACCATCCAGATGTAATTTCAATGCACCATCCAGATGTGATGCCCTGTCTTCAGCAGTAAGCTTCAAAAGAGTAACGGATTTCAGGTGATTTTTCAGTTTCGCGGCTTCTAACTCAGCCTTCTCCCAACCTTTACAGAGAGATATGAATAAAAGAATTCAGTACCAAGTTGTAAAACACTTGTTGCAAGAAAAACACAAGTCAATAAGGAACATCACCTGAGACGGCTTCTTCAGCAACTTCAGCGTATTGTGTTACCAGGTTTTCCTTATTATCTAAGCCACTCACTTGTTCCTCTAGAGACTTAACTTGATCCTCCAGTCCAGTCAAATGTGAATAAGATTCAACGGAAATTTGCACATATTTAGGTTTCTTGATTTCCTATTTACCCTGAAATATAA